>NW_028270179.1:44346971-44370295 GCF_037043375.1 Chiloscyllium plagiosum
GAGAGAGAGTGTGAGAGAGAGGGACAGAGTGTGTGAGAGAGAGGGACTTAGAGAGAGAGTGTGTGAGAGAGAGGGACTGAGAGAGAGTGTGTGTGAGAGAGAGGGACTGAGAGAGAGTGTGTGTGAGAGAGGGACTGAGAGAGAGTGTGTGAGAGAGAGGGACTGAGAGAGAGTGTGTGAGAGAGAGGGACTGAGAGAGAGTGTGTGAGAGAGAGGGACTGAGAGAGAGTGTGTGAGAGAGAGGGACTGAGAGAGAGTGTGTGAGAGAGAGGGACTGAGAGAGAGTGTGTGAGAGAGAGGGACAGAGAGAGAGTGTGAGAGAGAGGGACTGAGAGAGAGAGTGTGAGAGAGAGGGACTGAGAGAGAGAGAGTGAGAGAGAGGGACTGAGCGAGAGAGAGTGTGAGAGAGAGGGACATGAGAGAGGGTGTGTGAGAGAGAGAGTGTGAGAGAGAGGGACAGAGAGAGAGAGAGAGTGTGTGAGAGAGAGGGACAGACAGAGAGAGAGAGTGTGTGAGAGAGAGGGACTGAGAGAGAGAGAGTGAGAGACTGAGAGAGAGTGTGTGAGAGAGAGAGAGTGTGAGAGAGAGGAACTGAGAGAGAGTGTGTGAGAGAGAGAGTGTGAGAGAGAGGGACAGAGAGAGAGAGAGAGTGTGTGAGAGAGAGGGACAGACAGAGAGAGAGAGAGAGTGTGTGAGAGAGGGACTGAGAGAGAGAGAGTGAGAGACTGAGAGAGAGTGTGTGAGAGAGAGAGAGTGTGAGAGAGAGGAACTGAGAGAGAGTGTGTGAGAGAGAGAGTGTGAGAGAGAGGAACTGAGAGAGAGTGTGTGTGAGAGATGAGAGTGTAAGAGAGAGGAACTGAGAGAGAGATTGTGTGAGAGAGAGGGACTGAGAGAGAGTGTGTGAGAGAGAGGGACTGAGAGAGAGAGAGAGTGTGTGAGAGAGAGGGACTGAGAGAGAGATTGTGTGAGAGAGAGGGACTGAGAGAGAGAGTGTGAGAAAGAGGGACTGAGAGAGAGAATGTGAGAGAGAGGGACTGAGAGAGAGAGTGTGAGAGAGAGGGACTGAGAGAGAGAGTGTGAGAGAGATGGACTGAGAGAGAGAGTGTGAGAGAGATGGACTGAGAGAGAGAGTGTGTGAGAGAGAGGGACTGAGAGAGTGTGTGAGAGAGAGGGACTGAGAGAGAGAGTGTGTGAGAGAGAGGGACTGAGAGAGAGAGTGTGAGAGAGAGGGACTGAGAGAGAGAGTGAGAGAGAGAGACTGAGAGAGAGTGTGTGAGAGAGAGTGTGAGAGAGAGGGACAGAGTGTGTGAGAGAGAGGGACTTAGAGAGAGAGTGTGTGAGAGAGAGGGACTGAGAGAGAGTGTGTGTGAGAGAGAGGGACTGAGAGAGAGTGTGTGTGAGAGAGGGACTGAGAGAGAGTGTGTGAGAGAGAGGGACTGAGAGAGAGTGTGTGAGAGAGAGGGACTGAGAGAGAGTGTGTGAGAGAGAGGGACTGAGAGAGAGTGTGTGAGAGAGAGGGACTGAGAGAGAGTGTGTGAGAGAGAGGGACTGAGAGAGAGTGTGTGAGAGAGAGGGACTGAGAGAGAGTGTGTGAGAGAGAGGGACAGAGAGAGAGTGTGAGAGAGAGGGACTGAGAGAGAGAGTGTGAGAGAGAGGGACTGAGAGAGAGAGAGTGAGAGAGAGGGACTGAGCGAGAGAGAGTGTGAGAGAGAGGGACATGAGAGAGGGTGTGTGAGAGAGAGAGTGTGAGAGAGAGGGACAGAGAGAGAGAGAGAGTGTGTGAGAGAGAGGGACAGACAGAGAGAGAGAGTGTGTGAGAGAGAGGGACTGAGAGAGAGAGAGTGAGAGACTGAGAGAGAGTGTGTGAGAGAGAGAGAGTGTGAGAGAGAGGAACTGAGAGAGAGTGTGTGAGAGAGAGAGTGTGAGAGAGAGGGACAGAGAGAGAGAGAGAGTGTGTGAGAGAGAGGGACAGACAGAGAGAGAGAGAGAGTGTGTGAGAGAGGGACTGAGAGAGAGAGAGTGAGAGACTGAGAGAGAGTGTGTGAGAGAGAGAGAGTGTGAGAGAGAGGAACTGAGAGAGAGTGTGTGAGAGAGAGAGTGTGAGAGAGAGGAACTGAGAGAGAGTGTGTGTGAGAGATGAGAGTGTAAGAGAGAGGAACTGAGAGAGAGATTGTGTGAGAGAGAGGGACTGAGAGAGAGAGTGTGAGAAAGAGGGACTGAGAGAGAGAATGTGAGAGAGAGGGACTGAGAGAGAGAGTGTGAGAGAGATGGACTGAGAGAGAGAGTGTGAGAGAGATGGACTGAGAGAGAGAGTGTGTGAGAGAGAGGAACTGAGAGAGAGATTGTGTGAGAGAGAGGGACTGAGAGAGAGAGTGTGTGAGAGAGAGGGACTGAGAGAGAGAGTGTGAGAGAGAGGGACTGAGAGAGAGAATGTGAGAGAGAGGGACTGAGAGAGAGAGTGTGAGAGAGAGGGACTGAGAGAGAGAGTGTGAGAGAGATGGACTGAGAGAGAGAGTGTGAGAGAGATGGACTGAGAGAGAGAGTGTGAGAGAGATGGACTGAGAGAGAGAGTGTGAGAGAGATGGACTGAGAGAGAGAGTGTGAGAGAGATGGACTGAGAGAGAGAGTGTGAGAGAGATGGACTGAGAGAGAGAGAGTGTGAGAGAGAGGGACTGAGAGAGAGAGAGAGAGTGTGAGAGAGATGGACTGAGAGAGAGAGTGTGAGAGAGATGGACTGAGAGAGAGTGTGAGAGAGAGGGACTGAGAGAGAGAGAGAGTGTGTGAGAGAGGGACTGAGAGAGAGAGAGAGTGTGTGAGAGAGGGACTGAGAGAGAGGGACTGAGAGAGAGAGTGTGAGAGAGATGGACTGAGAGAGAGAGTGTGAGAGAGATGGACTGAGAGAGAGAGAGTGTGAGAGAGGGACTGAGAGAGAGAGAGAGAGGGACTGAGAGAGGGACTGAGAGAGGGACTGAGAGAGGGACTGAGAGAGGGACTGAGAGAGAGGGACTGAGAGAGAGGGACTGTGAGAGGGAGGGACAGAGAGAGAGTGTGAGAGAGAGGGACAGAGAGTGAGAGAGAGGGACTGAGAGAGAGTGTGTGAGAGAGAGGGACTGAGAGAGAGTGTGTGAGAGAGAGGGACTGAGAGAGAGAGAGACAGTGAGAGAGAGTGTGTGAGAGAGAGAGAGTGTGAGAGAGAGGAACTGAGAGAGTGTGTGTGAGAGAGAGGGACTGAGAGAGAGTGTGTGAGAGAGAGGGACTGAGAGAGAGAGAGACAGTGAGAGACTGAGAGAGAGTGTGTGTGAGAGATGAGAGTGTGAGAGAGAGGAACTCAGAGAGAGAGATTGTGTGAGAGAGAGAGTGTGAGAGAGAGGGACTGAGAGAGAGAGGGACTGAGAGAGAGAGAGTGTGAGAGAGGGACAGAGAGAGAGAGTGTGTGAGAGAGAGGGACTGAGAGAGAGAGCGTGTGAGAGAGAGGGACTCAGAGAGAGAGTGTGTGAGAGAGAGGGACTCAGAGAGAGAGTGTGTGAGAGAGAGGGACTCAGAGAGAGCGAGAGTGTGAGAGAGAGGGACAGAGAGAGAGAGTGAGAGAGAGGGACTGAGAGAGAGAGTGTGAGAGAGGGACTGAGAGAGAGAGAGTGTGAGAGAGAGAGGGACTGAGAGTCAGTGTGAGAGAGAGGGACTGAGAGAGCGAGAGTGTGTGAGAGGGAGGGACAGAGAGAGAGTGTGAGAGAGAGGGACAGAGAGTGAGAGAGAGGGACTGAGAGAGAGTGTGTGAGAGAGACGGACTGAGAGAGAGTGTGTGAGAGAGAGGGACTTAGAGAGAGTGTGTGAGAGAGAGGGACTGAGAGAGAGTGTGTGAGAGAGAGGGACTGAGAGAGAGAGAGACAGTGAGAGACAGAGAGAGTGTGTGAGAGAGAGAGAGTGTGAGAGAGAGGAACTGAGAGAGAGTGTGTGTGAGAGAGAGAGTGCGAGAGAGAGGGACTGAGAGAGAGAGAGTGTGAGAGAGGGACAGAGAGAGAGAGAGTGTGAGAGAGGGACAGAGAGAGAGAGTGTGTGAGAGAGAGGGACTCAGAGAGAGAGTGTGTGAGAGAGAGGGACTCAGAGAGAGCGAGAGTGTGAGAGAGAGGGACTGAGAGAGAGAGTGTGAGAGAGAGGAACTGAGAGAGAGTGTGTGAGAGAGAGGAACTGAGAGAGAGTGTGTGAGAGAGAGAGGAACTGAGAGAGAGGAACTGAGAGAGAGAGTGTGAGAGAGAGGGACTGAGAGAGAGTGTGAGAGAGAGGAACTGAGAGAGAGTGTGTGAGAGAGAGAGTGTGAGAGAGAGGAACTGAGAGAGAGAGTGTGAGAGAGAGGAACTGAGAGAGAGAGTGTGAGAGAGAGGAACTGAGAGAGAGTGTGTGAGAGAGAGAGGAACTGAGAGAGAGTGTGTGTGAGAGATGAGAGTGTGAGAGAGAGGAACTGAGAGAGAGAGTGTGAGAGAGAGGAACTGAGAGAGAGAGAGTGTGAGAGAGGGACAGAGAGAGAGAGTGTGAGAGAGAGGGACTGAGAGAGAGAGTGTGTGTGAGAGAGAGGGACTGAGAGAGAGAGAGAGTGTGTGAGAGAGGGACTGAGAGAGAGTGTGAGAGAGAGTGACTGAGAGAGAGAGTGTGAGAGAGAGGGACTGAGAGAGAGAGTGAGTGGGACTGAGAGAGCGAGAGTGAGAGAGAGGGACAGAGAGTGAGAGTGTGTGAGAGAGAGGGACTGAGAGAGAGAGAGTGAGAGAGAGGGACTGAGAGAGAGAGTGAGAGAGAGGGACAGAGAGTGAGAGTGTGTGAGAGAGAGGGACTGAGAGAGAGGGACAGAGAGAGTGTGTGAGAGAGAGAGACTGAGAGAGAGAGTGTGAGAGAGAGGGACTGAGAGAGAGAGAGAGAGAGGGACTGAGAGAGAGTGTGTGAGAGAGAGACTGAGAGAGAGAGTGTGAGAGAGAGGGACTGAGAGAGAGAGAGAGAGAGGGACTGAGAGAGAGTGTGTGAGAGAGAGAGACTGAGAGAAAGAGTGTGAGAGAGAGGGATTGAGAGAGAGAGAGTGTGTAAGAGAGGGACTGTGAGAGAGAGAGTGTGTGAGAGAGGGACTGAGAGAGTGTGTGAGAGAGAGGGACTGAGAGAGAGTGTGTGAGAGAGAGGGACTGAGAGAGAGTGTATGAGAGAGAGGGACTGAGAGAGAGAGAGTGTGAGAGAGAGACTGAGAGAGAGAGAGTGTGTGAGAGAGAGGGACTCAGAGAGAGAGTGTGTGAGAGAGAGAGAGTGTGAGAGAGAGGAACTGAGAGAGAGTGTGTGAGAGAGAGAGAGTGTGAGAGAGAGGAACTGAGAGAGAGATTGTGTGAGAGAGAGGGACTGAAAGAGAGAGTGTGAGAGAGAGGGACTGAAAGAGAGAGTGTGAGAGAGAGGGACTGAAAGAGAGAGTGTGTGAGAGAGAGGGACTGAGAGAGAGTGTGTGAGAGAGGGACTGAGAGAGCTTGTGTGAGAAAGAGGGACTCAGAGAGAGTGTGTGAGAGGGAGGGACTCAGATAGAGTGTGTGAGAGGGAGGGACTGAGAGAGGGAGTGAGAGAGAGGTACTGAGAGAGAGTGTGTGAGAGAGAGGGACTGAGAGAGAGAGAGTGTGAGAGAGGGACTGAGAGAGAGAGTGTGAGAGAGGGACTGAGAGAGAGAGAGTGTGTGAGAGAGAGGGACTCAGAGAGAGAGAGTGTGAGAGAGAGAGGGACTGAGAGTCAGTGTGAGAGAGAGGGACTGAGAGAGCGAGAGTGTGTGAGAGGGAGGGACAGAGAGAGAGTGTGAGAGAGAGGGACAGAGAGAGACAGAGAGTGTGTGAGAGAGAGGGACTGAGAGAGTGTGTGTGAGAGAGAGGGACTGAGAGAGAGAGACAGTGAGAGACTGAGAGAGAGTGTGAGAGAGAGGAACTGAGAGAGAGTGTGTGTGAGAGATGAGAGTGTGAGAGAGAGGAACTCAGAGAGAGAGATTGTGTGAGAGAGAGAGTGTGAGAGAGAGGGACTGATAGAGAGTGTGTGAGAGAGAGAGAGTGTGAGAGAGAGGGACTGAGAGAGAGTGTGTGTGAGAGATGAGAGTGTGAGAGGGAGGGACTGAGAGAGGGAGTGAGAGAGAGGGACTGAGAGAGAGTGTGTGAGAGAGAGGGACTGAGAGAGAGAGAGAGTGTGTGAGAGAGAGGGACTGAGAGAGAGTGTGAGAGAGAGGGACAGAGAGAGAGAGAGAGTGTGTGAGAGAGAGGGACTGAGAGAGAGTGTGTGAGAGAGAGGGACTGAGAGAGAGTGTGTGAGAGAGAGGGACTGAGAGAGAGTGTGTGAGAGAGAGGGACTGAGAGAGAGTGTGTGAGAGAGAGGGACAGAGAGAGAGTGTGAGAGAGGGACAGAGAGTGAGAGAGAGGGACTGAGAGAGAGTGTGTGAGAGAGAGGGACTGAGAGAGAGTGTGTGAGAGAGAGGGACTGAGAGAGAGTGTGTGAGAGAGAGGGACTGAGAGAGAGAGACAGTGAGAGACTGAGAGAGAGTGTGTGAGAGAGAGAGAGTGTGAGAGAGAGGAACTGAGAGAGAGTGTGTGTGAGAGATGAGAGTGTGAGAGAGAGGAACTCAGAGAGAGAGATTGTGTGAGAGAGAGAGTGTGAGAGAGAGGGACTGAGAGAGAGAGAGTGTGAGAGAGAGGAACTGAGAGAGAGTGTGTGTGAGAGATGAGAGTGTGAGAGAGAGGAACTGAGAGAGAGAGAGTGTGAGAGAGGGACAGAGAGAGAGAGTGTGAGAGAGAGGGACTGAGAGAGAGAGTGTGAGAGAGAGGGACTGAAAGAGAGAGTGTGAGAGAGAGGGACTGAGAGAGAGAGTGTGTGAGAGAGGGACTGAGAGAGAGTGTGTGAGAAAGAGGGACTGAGAGAGAAAGTGTGAGAGAGAGGGACTGAGAGAGAGAGTGAGTGGGACTGAGAGAGTGAGAGTGAGAGAGAGGGACAGAGAGTGAGAGTGTGTGAGAGAGAGGGACAGAGAGAGTGTGTGAGAGAGAGAGTGTGAGAGAGAGGGACTGAGAGAGAGAGTGAGAGAGAGGGACTGAGAGAGAGTGTGTGAGCGAGAGGGACAGAGAGAGAGAGTGTGTGAGAGAGGGACTGAGAGAGAGAGTGTGTGTGAGAGAGAGGGACTGAGAGAGAGAGAGAGAGTGTGTGAGAGAGGGACTGAGAGAGAGAGTGTGAGAGAGAGGGACTGAGAGAGAGAGAGTGAGAGACTGAGAGAGAGTGTGTGAGAGAGAGGGACTGAGAGAGAGTGTGTGAGAGAGAGGGACTGAGAGAGAGAGAGTGAGAGACTGAGAGAGAGTGTGTGAGAGAGAGGAACTGAGAGAGTGTGTGTGAGAGATGAGAGTGTGAGAGAGAGGAACTGAGAGAGAGATTGTGTGAGAGAGAGAGTGTGAGAGAGAGGGACTGAAAGAGAGAGTGTGAGAGAGAGGGACTGAAAGAGAGAGTGTGAGAGAGAGGGACTGAGAGAGAGAGTGTGTGAGAGAGGGACTGAGAGAGAGTGTGTGAGAAAGAGGGACTCAGAGAAAGTGTGTGAGAGGGAGGGACTCAGAGAGAGTGTGTGAGAGGGAGGGACTGAGAGAGGGAGTGAGAGAGAGGGACTGAGAGAGAGTGTGTGAGAGAGAGGGACTGAGAGAGAGAGAGTGTGAGAGAGGGACTGAGAGAGAGAGTGTGAGAGAGGGACTGAGAGAGAGAGAGTGTGAGAGAGAGAGGGACTGAGAGTCAGTGTGAGAGAGAGGGACTGAGAGAGCGAGTGTGTGTGAGAGGGAGGGACAGAGAGAGAGTGTGAGAGAGAGGGACAGAGAGAGACAGAGAGTGTGTGAGAGAGAGGGACTGAGAGAGAGTGTGTGAGAGAGATGGACTGAGAGAGAGTGTGTGAGAGAGATGGACTGAGAGAGAGTGTGTGAGAGAGATGGACTGAGAGAGAGAGTGTGAGAGAGATGGACTGAGAGAGAGAGTGTGAGAG
The DNA here is from genome assembly GCF_037043375.1 of Chiloscyllium plagiosum. NCBI lineage: Eukaryota > Metazoa > Chordata > Chondrichthyes > Orectolobiformes > Hemiscylliidae > Chiloscyllium > Chiloscyllium plagiosum. Next base: position 44,354,974 of record NW_028270179.1, read on the forward strand.
AGATGGACTGAGAGAGAGTGTGAGAGAGATGGACTGAGAGAGAGTGTGAGAGAGATGGACTGAGAGAGAGTGTGAGAGAGATGGACTGAGAGAGAGTGTGAGAGTGTGAGAGAGAGGGACTGAGAGAGAGAGAGAGTGTGAGAGAGAGGGACTGAGAGAGAGAGAGTGTGTGAGAGAGGGACTGAGAGAGAGAGAGAGAGTGTGTGAGAGAGGGACTGAGAGAGAGAGAGAGAGTGTGTGAGAGAGGGACTGAGAGAGAGAGAGAGAGTGTGTGAGAGAGGGACTGAGAGAGAGGGACTGAGAGAGAGAGTGTGAGAGAGAGGGACTGAGAGAGTGTGTGTGAGAGAGGGACTGAGAGAGAGAGAGTGAGAGAGAGGGACTGAGAGAGAGAGTGTGAGAGAGATGGACTGAGAGAGAGAGAGTGAGAGAGAGGGACTGAGAGAGAGAGAGTGAGAGAGAGGGACTGAGAGAGAGAGAGAGAGAGAGAGGGACTGAGAGAGAGAGTGTGAGAGAGGGACTGAGAGAGAGAGAGATTGTGAGAGAGGGACTGAGAGAGAGAGAGAGAGAGAGTGTGAGAGAGGGACTGAGAGAGAGAGAGAGAGTGTGAGAGAGGGACTGAGAGAGAGAGAGTGTGTGAGAGAGGGACTCAGAGAGAGTGTGTGAGAGGAAGGGACTCAGAGAGAGTGTGTGAGAGGGAGGGACTGAGAGAGGGAGTGAGAGAGAGGGACTGAGAGAGAGTGTGTGAGAGAGTGGGACTGAGAGAGAGAGAGTGTGAGAGAGGGACTGAGAGAGAGAGTGTGAGAGAGGGACTGAGAGAGAGAGAGAGTGTGAGAGAGAGGGACTGAGAGAGAGAGAGAGAGTGTGTGAGAGAGGGACTGAGAGAGAGAGAGAGAGTGTGTGAGAGAGGGACTGAGAGAGAGAGAGAGAGTGTGTGAGAGAGGGACTGAGAGAGAGGGACTGAGAGAGAGAGTGTGAGAGAGAGGGACTGAGAGAGTGTGTGTGAGAGAGGGTCAGAGAGAGAGACAGTGTGTGAGAGAGGGACTGAGAGAGAGAGAGTGAGAGAGAGGGACTGAGAGAGAGAGTGTGAGAGAGATGGACTGAGAGAGAGAGAGTGAGAGAGAGGGACTGAGAGAGAGAGAGTGAGAGAGAGGGACTGAGAGAGAGAGTGTGAGAGAGATGGACTGAGAGAGAGAGTGTGTGAGAGAGGGACTGAGAGAGAGGGACTGAGAGAGAGAGTGTGAGAGAGAGGGACTGAGAGAGTGTGTGTGAGAGAGGGTCAGAGAGAGAGACAGTGTGTGAGAGAGGGACTGAGAGAGAGAGAGTGAGAGAGAGGGACTGAGAGAGAGAGTGTGAGAGAGATGGACTGAGAGAGAGAGAGTGAGAGAGAGGGACTGAGAGAGAGAGAGTGTGAGAGAGGGACTGAGAGAGAGAGAGAGAGTGTGAGAGAGGGACTGAGAGAGAGAGAGAGAGTGTGAGAGAGGGACTGAGAGAGAGAGAGAGTGTGAGAGAGGGACTGAGAGAGAGAGAGTGTGTGAGAGAGGGACTCAGAGAGAGTGTGTGAGAGGAAGGGACTCAGAGAGAGTGTGTGAGAGGGAGGGACTGAGAGAGGGAGTGAGAGAGAGGGACTGAGAGAGAGTGTGTGAGAGAGAGGGACTGAGAGAGAGTGTGAGAGAGGGACTGAGAGAGAGAGTGTGAGAGAGGGACTGAGAGAGAGAGTGTGAGAGAGGGACTGAGAGAGAGAGTGTGAGAGAGGGACTGAGAGAGAGAGTGTGAGAGAGGGACTGAGAGAGAGAGAGAGTGTGAGAGAGAGAGGGACTGAGAGTCAGTGTGAGAGAGAGGGACTGAGAGAGCGAGAGTGTGTGAGAGGGAGGGACAGAGAGAGAGTGTGAGAGAGAGGGACAGAGAGTGAGAGAGAGGGACTGAGAGAGAGTGTGTGAGAGAGAGGGACTGAGAGAGAGTGTGTGAGAGAGAGGGACTGAGAGAGAGTGTGTGAGAGAGAGGGACTGAGAGAGAGAGAGACAGTGAGAGACTGAGAGAGTGTGTGAGAGAGAGAGAGTGTGAGAGAGAGGAACTGAGAGAGAGTGTGTGTGAGAGATGAGAGTGTGAGAGAGAGGAACTCAGAGAGAGAGATTGTGTGAGAGAGAGAGTGTGAGAGAGAGGGACTGTGAGAGAGAGAGTGTGAGAGAGAGGGACTGAGAGAGAGAGAGTGTGAGAGAGGGACAGAGAGAGAGAGTGTGTGAGAGAGAGGGACTCAGAGAGAGAGTGTGTGAGAGAGAGGAGCTGAGAGAGAGAGTGAGAGAGAGGAACTGAGAGAGAGTGTGTGAGAGAGAGAGAGTGTGAGAGAGAGGAACTGAGAGAGAGAGTGTGAGAGAGAGGAACTGAGAGAGAGTGTGTGAGAGAGAGGAACTGAGAGAGAGTGTGTGAGAGAGAGAGAGAGAGTGTGAGAGAGAGGAACTGAGAGAGAGTGTGTGAGAGAGAGAGGAACTGAGAGAGAGTGTGTGTGAGAGATGAGAGTGTGAGAGAGAGGAACTGAGAGAGAGAGAGTGTGAGAGAGAGGGACTGAGAGAGAGAGAGTGTGAGAGAGGGACAGAGAGAGAGAGTGTGAGAGAGAGGGACTGAGAGAGAGTGTGTGTGAGAGAGAGGGACTGAGAGAGAGAGAGAGTGTGTGAGAGAGGGACTGAGAGAGAGAGTGTGTGAGAGAGGGACTGAGAGAGAGAGTGTGAGAGAGAGGGACTGAGAGAGAGAGTGTGAGAGAGAGGGACTGAGAGAGAGAGTGTGAGAGAGAGGGACTGAGAGAGAGAGTGAGTGGGACTGAGAGAGAGAGTGTGTGAGAGAGGGACAGAGAGTGAGAATGAGTGGGACTGAGAGAGCGAGAGTGAGAGAGAGGGACAAAGAGTGAGAGTGTGTGAGAGAGAGGGACTGAGAGAGAGAGTGTGAGAGAGAGGGACTGAGAGAGAGAGTGAGTGGGACTGAGAGAGCGAGAGTGAGAGAGAGGGACAAAGAGTGAGAGTGTGTGAGAGAGAGGGACTGAGAGAGAGGGACAGAGAGAGTGTGTGAGAGAGAGACTGAGAGAGAGAGTGTGAGAGAGAGGGACTGAGAGAGAGAGTGAGAGAGAGGGACTGAGAGAGAGTGTGTGAGAGAGAGAGACTGAGAGAAAGAGTGTGAGAGAGAGGGATTGAGAGAGAGTGTGTGAGAGAGAGGGACTGAGAGAGAGAGTGAGTGGGACTGAGAGAGCGAGAGTGAGAGAGAGGGACAGAGAGTGAGAGTGTGTGAGAGAGAGGGACTGAGAGAGAGGGACAGAGAGAGTGTGTGAGAGAGAGACTGAGAGAGAGAGTGTGAGAGAGAGGGACTGAGAGAGAGAGTGAGAGAGAGGGACTGAGAGAGAGTGTGTGAGAGAGAGGGACTGAGAGAGAGAGAGTGTGAGAGAGGGACTGAGAGAGAGAGAGTGTGTAAGAGAGGGACTGTGAGAGAGAGAGTGTGTGAGAGAGGGACTGAGAGAGTGTGTGAGAGAGAGGGACTGAGAGAGAGTGTATGAGAGAGAGGGACTGAGAGAGAGAGAGTGTGAGAGAGGGACTGAGAGAGAGAGAGTGTGTGAGAGAGAGGGACTGAGAGAGAGAGAGTGTGTGAGAGAGAGGGACTGAGAGAGAGAGAGTGTGAGAGAGGGACTGAGAGAGAGAGTGTGAGAGAGAGGGACTGAGAGAGAGAGAGTGTGAGAGAGGGACAGAGAGAGAGAGTGTGAGAGAGAGGGACTGAGAGAGAGTGTGTGTGAGAGAGAGGGACTGAGAGAGAGAGAGAGTGTGTGAGAGAGGGACTGAGAGAGAGAGTGTGTGAGAGAGGGACTGAGAGAGAGAGTGTGAGAGAGAGGGACTGAGAGAGAGAGTGTGAGAGAGAGGGACTGAGAGAGAGAGTGTGAGAGAGAGGGACTGAGAGAGAGAGTGAGTGGGACTGAGAGAGAGAGTGTGTGAGAGAGGGACAGAGAGTGAGAATGAGTGGGACTGAGAGAGCGAGAGTGAGAGAGAGGGACAAAGAGTGAGAGTGTGTGAGAGAGAGGGACTGAGAGAGAGAGTGTGAGAGAGAGGGACTGAGAGAGAGAGTGAGTGGGACTGAGAGAGCGAGAGTGAGAGAGAGGGACAAAGAGTGAGAGTGTGTGAGAGAGAGGGACTGAGAGAGAGGGACAGAGAGAGTGTGTGAGAGAGAGACTGAGAGAGAGAGTGTGAGAGAGAGGGACTGAGAGAGAGAGTGAGAGAGAGGGACTGAGAGAGAGTGTGTGAGAGAGAGAGACTGAGAGAAAGAGTGTGAGAGAGAGGGATTGAGAGAGAGTGTGTGAGAGAGAGGGACTGAGAGAGAGAGTGAGTGGGACTGAGAGAGCGAGAGTGAGAGAGAGGGACAGAGAGTGAGAGTGTGTGAGAGAGAGGGACTGAGAGAGAGGGACAGAGAGAGTGTGTGAGAGAGAGACTGAGAGAGAGAGTGTGAGAGAGAGGGACTGAGAGAGAGAGTGAGAGAGAGGGACTGAGAGAGAGTGTATGAGAGAGAGGGACTGAGAGAGAGAGAGTGTGAGAGAGGGACTGAGAGAGAGAGAGTGTGTAAGAGAGGGACTGTGAGAGAGAGAGTGTGTGAGAGAGGGACTGAGAGAGTGTGTGAGAGAGAGGGACTGAGAGAGAGTGTATGAGAGAGAGGGACTGAGAGAGAGAGAGTGTGAGAGAGGGACTGAGAGAGAGAGAGTGTGTGAGAGAGAGGGACTGAGAGAGAGAGAGTGTGTGAGAGAGAGGGACTGAGAGAGAGAGAGTGTGAGAGAGGGACTGAGAGAGAGAGTGTGAGAGAGAGGGACTGAGAGAGAGAGTGTGAGAGAGAGGGACTGAGAGAGAGAGTGAGTGGGACTGAGAGAGAGTGTGTGAGAGAGGGACAGAGAGTGAGAGTGAGTGGGACTGAGAGAGCGAGAGTGAGAGAGAGGGACAAAGAGTGAGAGTGTGTGAGAGAGAGGGACTGAGAGAGAGAGTGTGAGAGAGAGGGACTGAGAGAGAGAGTGAGTGGGACTGAGAGAGCGAGAGTGAGAGAGAGGGACAAAGAGTGAGAGTGTGTGAGAGAGAGGGACTGAGAGAGAGGGACAGAGAGAGTGTGTGAGAGAGAGACTGAGAGAGAGAGTGTGAGAGAGAGGGACTGAGAGAGAGAGTGAGAGAGAGGGACTGAGAGAGAGTGTGTGAGAGAGAGAGACTGAGAGAAAGAGTGTGAGAGAGAGGGATTGAGAGAGAGTGTGTGAGAGAGAGGGACTGAGAGAGAGAGTGAGTGGGACTGAGAGAGCGAGAGTGAGAGAGAGGGACAGAGAGTGAGAGTGTGTGAGAGAGAGGGACAGAGAGAGAGGGACAGAGAGAGTGTGTGAGAGAGAGGGACTGAGAGAGAGTGTGTGAGAGAGAGGGACTGAGAGAGAGTGTGTGAGAGAGAGGGACTGAGAGAGAGTGTGTGAGAGAGAGGGACTGAGAGAGAGAGAGACAGTGAGAGACTGAGAGAGTGTGTGAGAGAGAGGAACTGAGAGAGAGTGTGTGTGAGAGATGAGAGTGTGAGAGAGAGGAACTCAGAGAGAGAGATTGTGTGAGAGAGAGAGTGTGAGAGAGAGGGACTGTGAGAGAGAGAGTGTGAGAGAGAGGAACTGAGAGAGAGTGTGTGAGAGAGAGGAACTGAGAGAGAGTGTGTGAGAGAGAGAGAGAGAGTGTGAGAGAGAGGAACTGAGAGAGAGTGTGTGAGAGAGAGAGGAACTGAGAGAGAGTGTGTGTGAGAGATGAGAGTGTGAGAGAGAGGAACTGAGAGAGAGAGAGTGTGAGAGAGAGGGACTGAGAGAGAGAGAGTGTGAGAGAGGGACAGAGAGAGAGAGTGTGAGAGAGAGGGACTGAGAGAGAGTGTGTGTGAGAGAGAGGGACTGAGAGAGAGAGAGAGTGTGTGAGAGAGGGACTGAGAGAGAGAGTGTGTGAGAGAGGGACTGAGAGAGAGAGTGTGAGAGAGAGGGACTGAGAGAGAGAGTGTGAGAGAGAGGGACTGAGAGAGAGAGTGTGAGAGAGAGGGACTGAGAGAGAGAGTGAGTGGGACTGAGAGAGAGTGTGTGAGAGAGGGACAGAGAGTGAGAGTGAGTGGGACTGAGAGAGCGAGAGTGAGAGAGAGGGACAAAGAGTGAGAGTGTGTGAGAGAGAGGGACTGAGAGAGAGAGTGTGAGAGAGAGGGACTGAGAGAGAGTGAGTGGGACTGAGAGAGCGAGAGTGAGAGAGAGGGACAAAGAGTGAGAGTGTGTGAGAGAGAGGGACTGAGAGAGAGGGACAGAGAGAGTGTGTGAGAGAGAGACTGAGAGAGAGAGTGTGAGAGAGAGGGACTGAGAGAGAGAGTGAGAGAGAGGGACTGAGAGAGAGTGTGTGAGAGAGAGAGACTGAGAGAAAGAGTGTGAGAGAGAGGGATTGAGAGAGAGTGTGTGAGAGAGAGGGACTGAGAGAGAGAGTGAGTGGGACTGAGAGAGCGAGAGTGAGAGAGAGGGACAGAGAGTGAGAGTGTGTGAGAGAGAGGGACTGAGAGAGAGGGACAGAGAGAGTGTGTGAGAGAGAGACTGAGAGAGAGAGTGTGAGAGAGAGGGACTGAGAGAGAGAGTGAGAGAGAGGGACTGAGAGAGAGTGTATGAGAGAGAGGGACTGAGAGAGAGAGAGTGTGAGAGAGGGACTGAGAGAGAGAGAGTGTGTGAGAGAGAGGGACTGAGAGAGAGAGAGTGTGTGAGAGAGAGGGACTGAGAGAGAAAGAGTGTGTGAGAAAGAGGGACTCAGAGAGAGTGTGTGAGAGGGAGGGACTGAGAGAGAGTGTGTGAGAGAGAGGGACTGAGAGAGAGAGAGTGTGAGAGAGGGACTGAGAGAGAGAGTGTGAGAGAGGGACTGAGAGAGAGAGTGTGTGAGAGAGAGGGACTGAGAGTCAGTGTGAGAGAGAGGGACTGAGAGAGCGGGAGTGTGTGAGAGGGACTGAGAGAGAGAGAGTGTGTAAGAGAGGGACAGAGAGAGACAGAGAGTGTGTGAGAGAGAGGGACTGAGAGAGAGTGTGTGAGAGAGAGAGGAACTGAGAGAGTGTGTGTGTGAGAGATGAGAGTGTGAGAGAGAGGGACAGAGAGAGAGAGTGTGAGAGAGAGGGACAGAGAGAGAGAGTGTGAGAGAGAGGGACAGAGAGAGAGAGTGTGTGTGAGAGAGAGGGACTGAGAGAGAGAGAGAGTGTGTGAGAGAGGGACTGAGAGAGAGTGTGAGAGAGAGTGACTGAGAGAGAGAGTGTGAGAGAGAGGGACTGAGAGAGAGAGTGAGTGGGACTGAGAGAGAGAGTGTGTGAGAGAGGGACAGAGAGTGAGAATGAGTGGGACTGAGAGAGCGAGAGTGAGAGAGAGGGACAAAGAGTGAGAGTGTGTGAGAGAGAGGGACTGAGAGAGAGAGTGTGAGAGAGAGGGACTGAGAGAGAGAGTGAGTGGGACTGAGAGAGCGAGAGTGAGAGAGAGGGACAAAGAGTGAGAGTGTGTGAGAGAGAGGGACTGAGAGAGAGGGACAGAGAGAGTGTGTGAGAGAGAGACTGAGAGAGAGAGTGTGAGAGAGAGGGACTGAGAGAGAGAGTGAGAGAGAGGGACTGAGAGAGAGTGTGTGAGAGAGAGAGACTGAGAGAAAGAGTGTGAGAGAGAGGGATTGAGAGAGAGTGTGTGAGAGAGAGGGACTGAGAGAGAGAGTGAGTGGGACTGAGAGAGCGAGAGTGAGAGAGAGGGACAGAGAGTGAGAGTGTGTGAGAGAGAGGGACTGAGAGAGAGGGACAGAGAGAGTGTGTGAGAGAGAGACTGAGAGAGAGAGTGTGAGAGAGAGGGACTGAGAGAGAGAGTGAGAGAGAGGGACTGAGAGAGAGTGTATGAGAGAGAGGGACTGAGAGAGAGAGAGTGTGAGAGAGGGACTGAGAGAGAGAGAGTGTGTGAGAGAGAGGGACTGAGAGAGAGAGAGTGTGTGAGAGAGAGGGACTGAGAGAGAAAGAGTGTGTGAGAAAGAGGGACTCAGAGAGAGTGTGTGAGAGGGAGGGACTGAGAGAGAGTGTGTGAGAGAGAGGGACTGAGAGAGAGAGAGTGTGAGAGAGGGACTGAGAGAGAGAGTGTGAGAGAGGGACTGAGAGAGAGAGTGTGTGAGAGAGAGGGACTGAGAGTCAGTGTGAGAGAGAGGGACTGAGAGAGCGGGAGTGTGTGAGAGGGAGGGACAGAGAGAGAGTGTGAGAGAGAGGGACAGAGAGAGACAGAGAGTGTGTGAGAGAGAGGGACTGAGAGAGAGTGTGTGAGAGAGAGAGGAACTGAGAGAGTGTGTGTGTGAGAGATGAGAGTGTGAGAGAGAGGGACAGAGAGAGAGAGTGTGAGAGAGAGGGACAGAGAGAGAGAGTGTGTGTGAGAGAGAGGGACTGAGAGAGAGAGAGAGTGTGTGAGAGAGGGACTGAGAGAGAGTGTGAGAGAGAGTGACTGAGAGAGAGAGTGTGAGAGAGAGGGACTGAGAGAGAGAGTGAGTGGGACTGAGAGAGCGAGAGTGAGAGAGAGGGACAGAGAGTGAGAGTGTGTGAGAGAGAGGGACTGAGAGAGAGGGACAGAGAGAGTGTGTGAGAGAGAGACTGAGAGAGAGAGTGTGAGAGAGAGGGACTGAGAGAGAGAGTGAGAGAGAGGGACTGAGAGAGAGTGTGTGAGAGAGAGAGACTGAGAGAAAGAGTGTGAGAGAGAGGGATTGAGAGAGAGAGAGTGTGTAAGAGAGGGACTGTGAGAGAGAGAGTGTGTGAGAGAGGGACTGAGAGAGTGTGTGAGAGAGAGGGACTGAGAGAGAGTGTATGAGAGAGAGGGACTGAGAGAGAGAGAGTGTGAGAGAGGGACTGAGAGAGAGAGTGTGAGAGAGGGACTGAGAGAGAGAGTGTGTGAGAGAGAGGGACTGAGAGTCAGTGTGAGAGAGAGGGACTGAGAGAGCGGGAGTGTGTGAGAGGGAGGGACAGAGAGAGAGTGTGAGAGAGAGGGACAGAGAGAGACAGAGAGTGTGTGAGAGAGAGGGACTGAGAGAGAGTGTGTGAGAGAGAGAGGAACTGAGAGAGTGTGTGTGTGAGAGATGAGAGTGTGAGAGAGAGGGACAGAGAGAGAGAGTGTGAGAGAGAGGGACAGAGAGAGAGAGTGTGAGAGAGAGGGACTGAGAGAGAGAGTGTGTGTGAGAGAGAGGGACTGAGAGAGAGAGAGAGTGTGTGAGAGAGGGACTGAGAGAGAGTGTGAGAGAGAGTGACTGAGAGAGAGAGTGTGAGAGAGAGGGACTGAGAGAGAGAGTGAGTGGGACTGAGAGAGCGAGAGTGAGAGAGAGGGACAGAGAGTGAGAGTGTGTGAGAGAGAGGGACTGAGAGAGAGGGACAGAGAGAGTGTGTGAGAGAGAGACTGAGAGAGAGAGTGTGAGAGAGAGGGACTGAGAGAGAGAGTGAGAGAGAGGGACTGAGAGAGAGTGTGTGAGAGAGAGAGACTGAGAGAAAGAATGTGAGAGAGAGGGATTGAGAGAGAGAGAGTGTGTAAGAGAGGGACTGTGAGAGAGAGAGTGTGTGAGAGAGGGACTGAGAGAGTGTGTGAGAGAGAGGGACTGAGAGAGAGTGTATGAGAGAGAGGGACTGAGAGAGAGAGAGAGTGTGAGAGAGGGACTGAGAGAGAGAGAGTGTGTGAGAGAGAGGGACTGAGAGAGAGAGAGTGTGTGAGAGAGAGGGACTGAGAGAGAGAGAGTGTGTGAGAAAGAGGGACTCAGAGAGAGTGTGTGAGAGGGATGGACTGAGAGAGAGTGTGTGAGAGAGAGGGACTGAGAGAGAGAGAGAGTGTGAGAGAGGGACTGAGAGAGAGAGTGTGAGAGAGGGACTGAGAGAGAGAGAGTGTGTGAGAGAGAGGGACTGAGAGAGCGGGAGTGTGTGAGAGGGAGGGACAGAGAGAGAGTGTGAGAGAGAGGGACAGAGAGAGACAGAGAGTGTGTGAGAGAGAGGGACTGAGAGAGAGTGTGTGAGAGAGAGGGACTGAGAGAGAGAGAGTGAGAGACTGAGAGAGAGTGTGTGAGAGAGAGAGAGTGTGAGAGAGAGGAACTGAGAGAGTGTGTGTGAGAGATGAGAGTGTGAGAGAGAGGAACTGAGAGAGAGATTGTGTGAGAGAGAGAGTGTGAGAGAGAGGGACTGAGAGAGAGAGTGTGAGAGAGAGGGACTGAAAGAGAGAGTGTGAGAGAGAGGGACTGAGAGAGAGTGTGTGTGAGAGAGGGACTGAGAGAGAGTGTGTGAGAAAGAGGGACTCAGAGAGAGTGTGTGAGAGGGAGGGACTCAGAGAGAGTGTGTGAGAGGGAGGGACTGAGAGAGGGAGTGAGAGAGAGGGACTGAGAGAGAGTGTGTGAGAGAGAGGGACTGAGAGAGAGAGTGTGAGAGAGGGACTGAGAGAGAGAGAGTGTGTGAGAGAGAGGGACTCAGAGAGAGAGAGTGTGAGAGAGAGAGGGACTGAGAGTCAGTGTGAGAGAGAGGGACTGAGAGAGCGAGAGTGTGTGAGAGGGAGGGACAGAGAGAGAGTGTGAGAGAGAGGGACAGAGAGAGACAGAGAGTGTGTGAGAGAGAGGGACTGAGAGAGAGTGTGTGAGAGAGAGGGACTGAGAGAGAGTGTGTGAGAGAGAGGGACTGAGAGAGGGAGTGAGAGAGAGGGACTGAGAGAGAGTGTGTGAGAGAGAGGGACTGAGAGAGAGAGAGAGTGTGTGAGAGAGAGGGACTGAGAGAGAGTGTGTGTGAGAGAGGGACTGAGAGAGAGTGTGTGAGAGAGAGGGACTGAGAGAGAGTGTGTGAGAGAGAGGGACTGAGAGAGAGTGTGTGAGAGAGAGGGACTGAGAGAGAGTGTGTGAGAGAGAGGGACTGAGAGAGAGTGTGTGAGAGAGAGGGACTGAGAGAGAGTGTGTGAGAGAGGGACAGAGAGTGAGAGAGAGGGACTGAGAGAGAGTGTGTGAGAGAGAGGGACTGAGAGAGAGTGTGTGAGAGAGAGGGACTGAGAGAGAGTGTGTGAGAGAGAGGGACTGAGAGAGAGAGACAGTGAGAGACTGAGAGAGAGTGTGTGAGAGAGAGAGAGTGTGAGAGAGAGGAACTGAGAGAGAGTGTGTGTGAGAGATGAGAGTGTGAGAGAGAGGAACTCAGAGAGAGAGATTGTGTGAGAGAGAGAGTGTGAGAGAGAGGGACTGAGAGAGAGAGAGTGTGAGAGAGGGACAGAGAGAGAGAGTGTGTGAGAGAGAGGGACTCAGAGAGAGAGTGTGTGAGAGAGAGGGACTCAGAGAGAGCGAGAGTGTGAGAGAGAGGGATTGAGAGAGAGAGTGAGAGAGAGGGACTGAGAGAGAGTGTGAGAGAGAGGAACTGAGAGAGAGTGTGTGAGAGAGAGAGAGTGTGAGAGGGAGGAACTGAGAGAGAGTGTGTGAGAGAGAGGAACTGAGAGAGAGTGTGTGAGAGAGAGAGAGAGTGTGAGAGAGAGGAACTGAGAGAGAGTGTGTGAGAGAGAGAGAGAGTGTGAGAGAGAGGAACTGAGAGAGAGTGTGTGTGAGAGATGAGAGTGTGAGAGAGAGGAACTGAGAGAGAGAGAGTGTGAGAGAGGGACAGAGAGAGTGAGTGTGAGAGAGAGGGACTGAGAGAGAGAGTGTGTGTGAGAGAGAGGGACTGAGAGAGAGAGTGTGTGTGAGAGAGAGGGACTGAGAGAGAGAGTGTGAGAGAGAGTGACTGAGAGAGAGAGTGTGAGAGAGAGGGACTGAGAGAGAGAGTGAGTGGGACTGAGAGAGCGAGAGTGAGAGAGAGGGACAGAGAGTGAGAGTGTGTGAGAGAGAGGGACTGAGAGAGAGGGACAGAGAGAGTGTGTAAGAGAGAGACTGAGAGAGAGAGTGTGAGAGAGAGGGACTGAGAGAGAGAGTGAGAGAGAGGGACTGAGAGAGAGTGTGTGAGAGAGAGAGACTGAGAGAAAGAGTGTGAGAGAGAGGGATTGAGAGAGAGAGAGTGTGTAAGAGAGGGACTGTGAGAGAGGGACTGAGAGAGTGTGTGAGAGAGAGGGACTGAGAGAGAGTGTATGAGAGAGAGGGAGTGAGAGAGAGAGAGTGTGAGAGAGGGACTGAGAGAGAGAGAGTGTGTGAGAGAGAGGGACTCAGAGAGAGAGTGTGAGAGAGAGGGACAGAGAGAGACAGAGTGTGTGAGAGAGAGGGACTGAGAGAGAGTGTGTGAGAGAGAGGGACTGAGAGAGAGTGTGTGAGAGAGAGGGACTGAGAGAGAGAGACAGTGAGAGACAGAGAGAGTGTGTGAGAGAGAGAGAGTGTGAGAGAGAGGAACTGAGAGAGAGTGTGTGTGAGAGATGAGAGTGTGAGAGAGAGGAACTCAGAGAGAGAGATTGTGTGAGAGAGAGAGTGTGAGAGAGAGGGACTGAGAGAGAGTGTGTGAGAGAGAGAGAGTGTGAGAGAGAGGAACTGAGAGAGAGTGTGTGTGAGAGATGAGAGTGTGAGAGAGAGGGACTGAGAGAGAGAGAGTGTGAGAGAGGGACTGAGAGAGAGAGAGTGTGTGAGAGAGAGGGACTCAGAGAGAGAGAGTGTGAGAGAGAGAGGGACTGAGAGTCAGTGTGAGAGAGAGAGAGACTGAGAGAGCGAGAGTGTGTGAGAGGGAGGGACAGAGAGAGAGTGTGAGAGAGAGGGACAGAGAGAGAGAGAGAGTGTGTGAGAGAGAGGGACTGAGAGAGAGTGTGTGAGAGAGAGGGACTGAGAGAGAGTGTGTGAGAGAGAGGGACTGAGAGAGAGAGACAGTGAGAGACTGAGAGAGAGTGTGTGAGAGAGAGAGAGTGTGAGAGAGAGGAACTGAGAGAGAGTGTGTGTGAGAGATGAGAGTGTGAGAGAGCGGAACTCAGAGAGAGAGATTGTGTGAGAGAGAGAGTGTGAGAGAGAGGGACTGAGAGAGAGAGAGTGTGAGAGAGGGACAGAGAGAGAGAGTGTGTGAGAGAGAGGGACTCAGAGAGAGAGTGTGTGAGAGAGAGGGACTCAGAGAGAGCGAGAGTGTGAGAGAGAGGGACTGAGAGAGAGAGTGAGAGAGAGAGGGACTGAGAGAGAGAGACAGTGAGAGACTGAGAGAGAGTGTGTGAGAGAGAGAGAGTGTGAGAGAGAGGAACTCAGAGAGAGAGATTGTGTGAGAGAGAGAGTGTGAGAGAGAGGGACTGAGAGAGAGTGTGTGAGAGAGAGAGAGTGTGAGAGAGAGGAACTGAGAGAGAGTGTGTGTGAGAGATGAGAGTGTGAGAGAGAGGAACTCAGAGAGAGAGATTGTGTGAGAGAGAGAGTGTGAGAGAGAGGAACTGAGAGATTGTGTGAGAGAGAGAGTGTGAGAGAGAGGGACTGAGAGAGAGAGTGTGAGAGAGAGGGACTGAAAGAGAGAGTGTGAGAGAGAGGGACTGATAGAGAGAGTGTGTGAGAGAGGGACTGAGAGAGAGTGTGTGAGAAAGAGGGACTCAGAGAGAGTGTATGAGAGGGAGGGACTCAGAGAGAGTGTGTGAGAGGGAGGGACTGAGAGAGGGAGTGAGAGAGAGGGACTGAGAGAGGGTGTGTGAGAGAGAGGGACTGAGAGAGAGAGAGTGTGAGAGAGAGGGACTGAGAGAGAGAGAGTGTGAGAGAGGAACTGAGAGAGAGAGTGTGAGAGAGGGACTGAGAGAGAGAGAGTGTGAGAGAGAGAGGGACTGAGAGTCAGTGTGAGAGAGAGGGACTGAGAGAGCGAGAGTGTGTGAGAGGGAGGGACAGAGAGAGAGTGTGAGAGAGAGGGACAGAGAGAGAGAGAGTGTGTGAGAGAGAGGGGACTGAGAGAGAGTGTGTGAGAGAGAGGGACTGAGAGAGAGTGTGTGAGAGAGAGGGACTGAGAGAGAGTGTGTGAGAGAGAGGGACTGAGAGAGAGAGACAGTGAGAGACTGAGAGAGAGAGTGTGAGAGAGAGGGACTGATAGAGAGAGTGTGTGAGAGAGGGACTGAGAGAGAGTGTGTGAGAAAGAGGGACTCAGAGAGAGTGTATGAGAGGGAGGGACTCAGAGAGAGTGTGTGAGAGGGAGGGACTGAGAGAGGGAGTGAGAGAGAGGGACTGAGAGAGGGTGTGTGAGAGAGAGGGACTGAGAGAGAGAGAGTGTGAGAGAGAGGGACTGAGAGAGAGAGAGTGTGAGAGAGGAACTGAGAGAGAGAGTGTGAGGAGAGGGACTGAGAGAGAGAGAGTGTGAGAGAGAGAGGGACTGAGAGTCAGTGTGAGAGAGAGGGACTGAGAGAGCGAGAGTGTGTGAGAGGGAGGGACAGAGAGAGAGTGTGAGAGAGAGGGACAGAGAGAGAGAGAGTGTGTGAGAGAGAGGGACTGAGAGAGAGTGTGTGAGAGAGAGGGACTGAGAGAGAGTGTGTGAGAGAGAGGGACTGAGAGAGAGTGTGTGAGAGAGAGGGACTGAGAGAGAGAGACAGTGAGAGACTGAGAGAGAGTGTGTGAGAGAGAGAGAGTGTGAGAGAGAGGAACTGAGAGAGAGTGTGTGTGAGAGATGAGAGTGTGAGAGAGAGGAACTCAGAGAGAGAGATTGTGTGAGAGAGAGAGTGTGAGAGAGAGGGACTGAGAGAGAGAGTGTGAGAGAGAGGGACTGAGAGAGAGTGTGTGAGAGAGAGAGTGTGTGAGAGAGAGAGGGACTGAGAGAGAGTGTGTGTGAGAGATGAGAGTGTGAGAGAGAGGAACTCAGAGAGAGAGTGTGAGAGAGAGGGACTGAGAGAGAGAGTGAGAGAGAGGGACTGAGAGAGAGAGAGAGTGTGAGAGAGGGACAGAGAGAGAGAGTGTGTGAGAGAGAGGGACTCAGAGAGAGAGTGTGTGAGAGAGAGGGACTCAGAGAGAGCGAGAGTGTGAGAGAGAGGGACTGAGAGAGAGAGTGAGAGAGAGGGACTGAGAGAGAGTGTGAGAGAGAGGAACTGAGAGAGAGTGTGTGAGAGAGAGAGAGTGTGAGAGAGAGGAACTGAGAGAGAGTGTGTGAGAGAGAGGAACTGAGAGAGAGTGTGTGAGAGAGAGAGAGAGTGTGAGAGAGAGGAACTGAGAGAGAGTGTGTGAGAGAGAGAGAGAGTGTGAGAGAGAGGAACGAGAGAGAGTGTGTGAGAGAGAGTGAGAGAGAGAGGAACTGAGAGAGAGAGTGTGTGTGAGAGATGAGAGTGTGAGAGAGAGGAACTGAGAGAGAGAGAGTGTGAGAGAGAGGGACTGAGAGAGAGAGAGTGTGAGAGAGGGACACAGAGAGAGAGTGTGAGAGAGAGAGGGACTGAGAGAGAGAG
>NW_028270180.1:2499005-2539005 GCF_037043375.1 Chiloscyllium plagiosum
AATTTCAAATGAAAGATGGTTTCAGGGCATTAATATGAACTGGGTGGGATTAGGTGATTTGAGAATTAATGTAGGTCAAAGGTGTTGAACCACACAGTAAGGTCTGAGCATTGGGCACTGGATAATTAATAGATCATTAACATTCCAAACTCTGGCCACCAGATTTCTTGGCCTGGATTAATTAGTAAGTAGTGAGAAAGTGACAATATTCAGCACTGTCTATTAAACCAGAAAATCTCAGGATTATCCTTTTTCCTGATGTCCATTGGATTCTGGCGCCAATTTAAAAGGATCTCCATTGGCATGGCAACAGTGACATAATCAATCAGGATGAGTAGCCAATCAGATTAAAGTATTCAGATAGGAAGGCAGGAAGTAAAATGCGTCAAATGTTTCCCTTTTAAATTAAAACTTTATAAAGTGAAATAAAGTTTTGGAGAATAAACTTGGGGTTAAAACTGAGACATCGTACAATAATTTTGGACAAAAAATGTTTTAAAATCTGGATAGATGGAATCATGTTTGGCTCAATCTGGGTTGTGTTGGGTTTTTTTTGGGGGGTGGGGGGGTTCTGTCATGGTGTGTAATGAGTCTTCTCCATGCTGTCTCATTCACTCCCCACGCTGTCACCGTGATTCTGTCACTTCGGATTCTAGCTCCATTTTACACGAAGCCAGGAATCCAGGAATCTCTCCAATCAGTAGCTACCCACCGAGAGACCCTCAGCTCCTGTTTCTGTGCCACTGTGTACCAGGATGAGCGTTGCCTGTGCAGTCGAGGACAATTTGTGAGGATTGTCTGCAGGGAGATGGAGGGCCTGATCAAGGGAGTGATCCAGGGGACAGGATTTGGCTGAGAGAGTGTGGGTGAGTCCCTCACTGTGACAGGTCCAGGGCTGGCTGAGGGAGAGACACCTCCCAGTGACCAAGTACCAGCTCAGGCCCAGGAAGGACAGGAGCCTGGGGTGTGAGCAATTCGGGACAGGCAGGGCCCAAGGATCCAGCAGTGCAGCGTGTCCCATGACCTCTCACCTGTGATCTACGTCATCTGCCTCCATGGAGAACCAGGCCACCCTCCTGTGGGTCTGCTGGAGAGGAGCACACACTCGCCCTCCATCGGCCCAGCCCCTGCCTCAGGATTGAATGCCCCAGGGAGTCAGGGACAATTGTCATGCCCCTCCCCCCTCCCTCTCACCCTCCTGAGAAATAACATCCGGGTCTCCTCCCTGTAGCAGTGGACCCTCGACTGTCCCCATCCCTCTTTCTCCTGAGTCGATGGACCCTCATGGAGTGATAATGGACAGCCCACCTCATCCCACACGATGGGACAGAGCCTCGATCCCCACCCCCTGCCCTGGCTGTGAGGGACTGACTGTGACCCACTCCCTGCACTGCAGAGGCACAGAATCCCTGACTGATACCACCCTGGCCGGATGCCAGGCCATGACCAATCCCCTGGACTGGACCAGGGTGCCCCACCCCCTGGGCCCAGGACTCCCAGCCCTGAGATAGGGCCCAGTGCAGTTTGGGAGCCGGGTACCTGTCTCTGTGCAAATAGCCCCTGTGCCAGCCCTTTCAATATTAGTCCTTGGTGCCCATGTAATGACCTTCCAGACCACGTACTGACAGTACGTCCTATATTGATTGTGAGGGTCCGTGGAGGAAGGGAGTGTGTGAGTTGCCCATGGATTGAGTGCTGGTGCTCCCTCTGGTGCCCCCTGCTCTGCCTCTCCATGTTCCTGGTGATGTCTCTCAATTAACCTTCTCCATCCCAGCCATTCACAAGGGGCTTCACTCGGACACTGAGGGACGTTTGATCTTTTCGATGACTGGGAGAAAATTCTTGAGGTGTTTCCACTCCCCAGTATCTAAACCATCCAGACAGCCACTGTTCATCCTGATTTTCAATAATGCTGCCTTCCCACCTTAACAGCAAGCGAGGTGGCACTCTGTTTATTGGAGGTGGCAGGATATTGTGGAAACCACGCATCAACAGATGAGAGGGGAAAGATTGCAAAAATGAGATTAATGGGCTTGCGCTGAAACTGTGCAGATTAACTCTTCCCAGGACCTGAGTGTCCTTTGGAACTGTGGCTGTCTGGTTTGACTTTGGGTCTGAACTATGTGCTGTTTGCATAAACAGGTGTGTTTACAGAACCTGAACCATCTGACACACAACACAGTACACCAGGAACACACTCCAGGTCACTGCCCTCCCACTCTTACTACAACTTTACTCCTGTTTACAATCGACTGGAGTTCCTTATCGACCTGAGCTCTTGTTCTCTTCCTCTGCACAGAGTCACAGAGATGTACAGCACAGAAACAGATCCTTCGGTCCAACCCGTCCATGCCGACCAGATATCCCAACCCAATCTAGTCCCACCTGCCAGCACCCAGCCCATATCCCTCCAAACCCTTCCTATTCATATAATCCATCCAAATGCCTCTTAAATGTTGCAATTGTACCAGCCTCCACCACATCCTCTGGCAGCTCATTCCATACACGCACCATCCTCTGGGTGAAAAAGTTGCCCCTTAGGTCTCTTTTATATCTTTCCCCTCTCACCCTAAACCTATGCCCTCTAGTTCTGGACTCCCCAACCCCAGGGAAAAGACTTGGCCTATTTACCCTATCCATGTCCCACATAATTTTGTAAACCTCTATAAGATCACCCCTCAGCCTCCGACGCTCCAGGGAAAACAGCCCCAACTCTGGCAACATTCTTGTAAATCTTTTCGGAACCCTTTCAAGTTTCACAACATCTTTCCAATAGGAACGAGACCAGAATTGCATCCAAAATTCCAACAGTGGCCTAACCAATGTCCGCAATATGACCTCCCAACTTCTATACTCAATATGCTGTCCAATAAAGGAAAGCATACCAAACACCTTCTTCACTATCCTCTCAACCTGCGACTCCACTTTTAAGGAGCTATGAACCTGCACTCCAAGGTCTCTTTGTTCAGCAACACTCCCCAGGACCTTACCATTAAGTGTATAAGTCCTGCTAAGATTTGCTTTCCCAAAATGCAGCACCTTGCATTTATCTGAATTAAACTCCATCTGCCACTTCTCAGCCCATTAGCCCATCTGGTCTAGATCCTGTTGTAATCTGAGGTAACCCTCTTCGCTGTCCACTACACCTCCAATTTGGTGTCATCCACAAACTTACTAACTATATTCTAATATTCACATCCAAATCATTTATATAAATGATGAAAAGTAGTGGCCCCAGCACCAACCTTGTGGTTACAGGCCCCCAAATCTGAAAAAACAATCCTCCAACACCACCCTCAGTCTTCTACCTTTGAGCCAGTTCTGTATCCAAATGTATTCCAAGAGATCTAACCTTGCTAACTAGTCTACCATGAAGAACCTTGTGAAATGCCTTACTGAAGTCCATATAGATCACGTCCACCACTCTGCCCTCATCAATCCTCTTCATTGCTTCTTCAAAAAACTCAATCAAGTTTGTGAGACATGATTTCCCACGCACAAAGCCATGTTGACTATCACTAATTAGTCCTTGTTTTTCCAAATACTTGTAAACTCTGTCCCTCAGGATTCCCTCCAACAACTTGCCCACCACCGACGTCAGGCTCACTGGTCTATAGTTCCCTGGCTTGTCCTTACCGCCCTTATTAAACAGTGGCACCACGTTAGCCAACTTCCAGTCTCCCAGCACCTCACCTGTGACTATCGATAATACAAATATCTCAGCAAGAGGCCCAGCAATCACTTCCCTAACTTCCCACAAGTTCTACAGTACACCTGATCAGGTCCTGGGATTTATCCACCTTTATGTATTTTGAGACACCCAGCACCTCCTCTTCTGTAATATGGACATTTTGTGAGATGCCATTATTTATTTCCCCAAATTCTGTATCTTCCATGTCCTTCTCCACAATAAACACTCACACAAAATACTCATTTAGTATCTCTCTCATCTCCTGTGGTTCCACACAATGACTGCATTATTGATCTATGAGGGGCCCTATTCTCTCCACAGTTACATTTTGTTTTGTCCGTAATGTATTGGTAGAATCCCTGTGTAATCGCAGCATAATTATTGCATCCCTATACTGCTGTCCCTCGATATAAAGACCGGTTAATGATCAGAATGATTTCATTCTTTATCGTTATTTTAGTATTCAGCTCGTTCAGAGGCTGAACACCTCCACGAGAATGTGTCAGTGCAGCCCAGCAGTAATCATCGGACCGTAACTTTTTAAAAGGCAGTTCATTTGTTGAAAACTCGGTCAGTTCTCTCCAGAATTGATAAACACTGGAGAGAACCTTCCTGCAGTAATCATCACAGGATTCTCTGATACTCCACCTCATCTCTGTACACAAAACATTGAGCAAACATAGTTTTAATGGCTGTGATTTGATGTCATTCATGATTTTCACCATTTGCTCTAATTCTGCAGCTAGTTCTGGTCGCATTAGATTAGATTACATTACATTACAGTGTGGAAACAGGCCCTTCGGCCCAACAAGTCCACACCAACCCGCCGAAGCGCAACCCACCCATACCCCTACATTTACCCCTTACCTAACACTACGGGCAATTTAGCATGGCCAATTCACCTGACCTGCACATCTTTGGACTGTGGGAGGAAACCGGAGCACCCGAAGGAAACCCACGCAGACACGGGGAGAACGTGCAAACTCCACACAGTCAGTCGCCTGGGGCGGGAATTGAACCCGGGTCTCTGGCGCTGTGAGGTAGCAGTGCTAACCACTGTGCCACCGTGCTGCCCACATTGTTTTAGTCATCAAGAGTCTCACAGAAGAGAATATCTAACTCTTTCACCTGACTTCCTGAAAGCTGCTCCGTCAATGCAGAGCCTCCAACACATGGCCCAGGTAAGTTTGTTCTCCCTTAATCAGGTACCTGTCAACCTAGACAGCTCTTCACCAGGTCACATGACTTGGTAGCTTCTTACAAAAGGAGGAATTCTCCTGAAGGGAGTCCCCATCAACTTATCGAATGTTAGCCAGCAGCTGTCGGTGCCCACTTCTGTCAGCCTCAGTCTGCTGGACTAACTCTCCGATGATAACCAACATCTGCTCTAGCGCCTCAAGACTGGCCAACAATTCATAGTTTAACTGGATTATCAGAGTGTAATTTTGTTGATCTCTTTTCCTCACATCACAAAGTTCTCTGACATTGTGGAAGGAGGCTATTTGGCCCATTGCATTCAATGGACCCTCCAAACAGCATCCCACCCTATCCCTGTAACCCTACATTTCCCATGGCTAACCCACCCAACCTGCATGTCCCTGAACACTACGGGCAATTTAGCATGGTCAATCCACCCTGGCCTGCACATCTTTGGACTATGGGAGGAAACCAGAGCACCCGGAGGAAACCCACACAGACACGGGGAGAATGTGCAAACTCCACACAGTCAGTCACTGGAGGGTGGAATCGAACCTGTGTCCCTGGTGCTGTGAGGTAGCAGTGCTAACCACTGAGCCACTGTGCCGCCCAACACATCAATGATTATTTTTATGCACAATTAAGATTTTGACAGTGGATCGTGGCTTTTTCGATTTTGCTACAGGCTTAGCATCAGATATCTAGTCTCGTCAGTTTTGTCCTTTAGCATCAAACACTTCACCAGATGTGATATCTGCTGACATTTTGGTCTTTTAAGCTCTTGAAACACTGAATGTGTGTGACGTTTCATTTGTAAATGGCGTCTTCACTGACGTGGTATGGTCAGAGAGTTAGCCAACTTCTCTCTGCAAGTGAGACATAAGGGGAAAACAGCATCTACTGTCCCTGACAATCTGAAGGCCAGAAAGCTCTCAGTGTGCTCTCTCTGAGCAGTTCCTGCTTTTTATTCTTTGGGTTCTGATGTTTCATTGTCTGAATTAGCACAGAAATCACCTCTTTTGACAAAAACTAATTCTTACTCAGAATCTAAGACTTACATCAGGAGTAAACTAAAACAAAAAAAAAACAATATTCACGTTAAATCCATGTGTCTGTGCCCAGCCGGTTACAAATTGTCGGTTTCTTCCCAACTTGGTTTCTCTATCAGTGCATGTGTTCAGACTGAACATTCGATCCTGTATATGTGCAGGATGGTGGTGTCACAGAGAGTGTCTCCGTCCTTCTGTGTGTGTGTGTGTGTGTGTGTGTGTCCGTGTGTGTGTGTCTGTGTCCGTGTGTGTCCGTGTGTGTGTATGTCCGTGTGTCTGTGTGTGTATCTGTGTGCGTGTGTGTGTGTGTGTCCCCGTGTGTCTGTGTGTGTCCGTGTGTGCGTGTGTGTGTGTGTCCGTGTGTGTGTGTGTGCATGTGTGTGTGTCAGTGTGTGTGTGTCCGTGTGTGTGTGTGTGTGTCCGTGTCCGCATGTGTGTGTGTGTGTGTCCGTGTGTGTGTGTCCGTGTGTGTGTGTGTGTGTCTGTGTCCGCATGTGTGTGTCTGTGTGTGTGTGTCCGTGTCCGCATGTGTGTGTCCATGTGTGTGTCCATGTGTGTGTGTGTGTGTGTGTCCATGTGTGTGTGTCCGTGTGTGTGTGTGTATGTGTGTGCATGTGTGTGTGTCAGTGTGTGTGTGTCTGTGTGTGTGTGTCCGTGTCCGCATGTGTGTGTCCATGTGTGTGTCCATGTGTGTGTGTCAGTGTGTGTGTGTCTGTGTGTGTGTGTCCGTGTCCGCATGTGTGTGTCCATGTGTGTGTCCATGTGTGTGCATGTGTGTGTGTCAGTGTGTGTGTGTGTGTGTCCGTGTGTGTGTGTGTGCATGTGTGTGTGTCAGTGTGTGTGTGCCTGTGTGTGTAGTGATGAATGTCGACCCATACAGAATGTCAGAGTCTCCACTTAAACCCTTCTCTGGATGTTTGCAATGTGCAGTCAATAGGGGCACCTGGTGATAGCAGACACTGCCTTGAACATCAGACAGTGAGTCGGGATGGGGTGGAGATTGGAAACACAGACATGGCTTTAACACTCAGGTACAGCAAGCCTCACCGGACACTTCTCATAGTACACCCTGCTCCTGGGTTTCCATTGTACTGAGCACTCAGCATCTGACCCCAGTTTCCCTTTTTGCCTTAATCATCACCTTCATATTTCCTGGCATACAGGCCTCAGTATCTTGGTGTCAGGCTCTGTCTTTACCGGGAGGGATTTGTCTGGTATGTTCATGGTTTCCTCCGAGGCCGCTTTATCTGCGTATAACTGCTCCCAGTCCACTTGGGCCAAATCCTATCTTATCCTAATCTTTCCCTGGGTTAGAACTTTTATTCCTAGCCCACCCTCATCCTTTTCCAGAATTGCAGTAAATCTAGTTACGGTCCCTATCCCCAAACTGTTCCCCACCTCCCTTCCTCTTGCCATTCCGAATACTGGGTCCAGACTGCCCCCTCCTGCCGGGTTTCGATGTAACAGCTAAAAATATTCTCCTGGATTCAATTTAGGAACTTGTTCCTTTTACATTGCACAATAACCTATCTCAGTTAATATTTGATTAGTTAAAATCTTGATTAATACTGCCTTCTGATTCTCACACTTCCCTGAAATGTTTTGACCAATTTTATTCCCTGGGTCTTTCTGACGGTTTGAGGACCTATAGTTTAGAGCCAATGGCATGATTGCTCCCTTTGTGTTTATTACTTTTACAATTATGGTCTAATTTGATGGTCCTTTTATGATGGATGTGTCCGCGCTGCTACAATGATTCCTTGATCAATACTGCGAACCTCTGCCTGTTTTTCTTATCTTTGTTTTGACTTCTGCTCCTTTATCTTCTCTTTAAAAGTCTTTATCGGAGGATAAGAGTGGGCCTGATCTCCTGTGCGTGTGCAGCGGTAACAAAGCTGGCCCCTCCTGGCGATGGGTGGAGCGTGCCCCGGGTGGAAGCTGACTGAGACTCCAGGTCAGGACCAGGTCTGGGGAGGTAAGACTTTAAAATCTCAACTTTTTCCTTTTCTTTTGGATAAAGCCTTTCAGGGTCTGGAGAGGTTTTCCTTTTCCTTTGGCTTTGTTTCTTCTCTTGTTTTATTTTGTAATTTCTAGTTTTATATTTTAAGATGGTACTGTAGGATGGGAACATTGTATACTTTTCACTGTACTTGAGTACACGTGACAATAAGATTCCAAGTTCATCTATCCCTTTTTCCTTTGAGCTGAACACCCTGTAGCCAGGATCGATAAGCTGCCAGTCTTTCCCATCTCTCAGCCAAGTCTTTGTCACAGCAATGACCAACACTTCAAACATTTAAAAGAAATTTGTACTGGTACATGAATGGGAAAGGTTTAGAGGGATATGGGCCAAACGCAGACAAGTGGGACGAGATTAGTTTGAGGAACTTGGTCAGCACGGACGAGGTTCTGTACTGTATGACTATGATTTGTTTTTGGTGAGTAAGATCCGAGTTCCGTGCACACAGTGATATCTGAGTCCGGAATTCCAAACCCACCGCTCGGGTTGCTCCAGGCGGAGATACCCCGTGCACATGGGGGTGTACAAGATGTCCCACATAGTGCAGGTCGAGTGTGCAAAACATGGGCCTGGCCTGAGCTCCCCAGGCGTACCGTCACTAAATAGAAGATTGACCTTCGAGTTTATTTTAACTCCTACGTAAGTACATACTGGAAAAATATGATTCTTGTTTGTGTCTTGTGTCTCAGTGAGGTTCCCCACCCATCTTTCTGCTTTGTGAGGCCATTCCCCTCACCCCATGGCTCTCAGTGACACTGCCTGCTCCCCTCACCCCACCTCCCTCACCACCCCCTCACCCAACCCCTCACCCACCTCCTCACACCGTCACTCCACCCCCTCACACCATCACCCCTCCCCTTCACACCATCCCCTCACCCACCCCTTACACCATCACCCCACCCCCTCACACCACCTTCCTCACCACCCCCTCACAGTACCTCACCCCATCACCCCAACCCCTCACCCCACCTCATCACTCCAACCCCTCACACCACTCCCTCACACCATCCCCCTCACCCCATCACCCCACCCCCTCACCCTGACCCCCCACCCTAACCCCCTCACCCGACCCCCTCATCCCACCCCCCACCCTACCCCCTCATCCTGTTCCCTCACCCCACCCCCTCACCCCACCCCCTCACCCCACCCCCTCGCCCCACCCTCTTGCCCCACTCTCTCAACCTGGTTGAAGTTAGATGTACAGAGGAACCTTGATTATCCATGGGATGTATAAATAGTTTGGTTTATTCTATTTCGTCTTTATTCCTTTTGTGTAATAAATGTCTGTTTTATTGTTAAAACCGAATCTGCGGCATTACATCTAGTGTTGCAGTAAATGACCACCTCATTAAAGAAAAACAGAAAATGAAACAGATCTACAATTTAAGCCTGGCTTGACCAGGAATAGCACCAGCTGGGATCATACCAGACCTGGCAAAGTAAATGATGGTGTTATTGTTCATGTTTTTATTGGTATCAACCAGGATCAGAGCAAAGATGATCAATAGGAGGACTGAGCAATTATACATTTGATTAATTATCCAACATGATCAAGAAGATTGGCCCAATTTCTGAGACTGGACACCAGGTAAAGACACTGACAGCTCAGTGGAATCAATACCCCTCAACCCTCAGGCAAAGCGATGGGCTGGTTGTCAGACTGCTCACGATCAATTAGGAGAAAGTGAGGACTGCAGATGCTGGAGATCAGAGCTTAAAAATGTGTTGCTGGAAAAGCGCAGCAGGTCAGGCAGCATCCAAGGAGCAGGAGAATCGACGTTTCGGGCATAAGCCCTTCTTCAGGAATGAGGAAGGTGTGCCAAGCAGGCTAAGATAAAAGGTAGGGAGGAGGGACTTAGGGGAGGGGCGTTGGGAATACGATAGGTGGAAGGAGGTTAAGGTGAGGGTCATAGGCCGGAGAGGGGGTGGGGGCGGAGAGGGCGAGAAGAACATTGCAGATTAGGAAGATGGTGCTGAGTCCGAGGGTTGGGACTGAGACAAGGTGGGGGGAGGGGAAATGAAGAAACTGGAGAAATCTGAGTTCATCCCTTGTGGTTGAAGGGTTCCTAGGCGGAAGATGAGGCGCTCTTCCTCCAGCTGTCGTGTTGTTGCCATGGTCTGGCAGTGGAGGAGGCCAAGGACCTGCATGTCCTTGGCGGAGTGGGAGGGGGAGCTAAAGTGTTCAGCCACGGGGCGGTTGGGTTGGTTGGTGCGGGTGTCCCAGAGGTGTTCTCTGAAACGTTCCGCAAGTCAGCGGCCTGTAGGGGGCACCTAGATTTTACACCTCCTCCCACCCTGCCCCTGTAAAAACGCCATCCCATATTCCCAACTCCTTCGCCTCCGCCACATCTGCTCCCAGGAGGACCAATTCCAATACCGAACAACCCAGGTGGCCTCCTTCTTCAAAGACCGCAATTTCCCCTCAGACATGATCGATGATGCTCTCCACCGCATCTCCTCCACTTCCCGCTCCTGCGCCCTTGAACCCTGCCCCTCCAATCGCCACCAGGACAGAACCCCACTGGTCCTCACCTACCACCCCACCAACCTCAACATACATCGTATCATCCACCGTCATTTCCGCCACCTCCAAACAGACCCCACCACCAGGGATATATTTCCCTCCCCACCCCTATCAGCGTTCCGGAAAGACCACTCCCTCCATGACTCCCTCGTCAGGTCCACACCCCCCACCAACCCAACCTCCACTCCCGGCATCTTCCCCTGCAACCGCAAGAAATGCAAAACTTGCGCCCACACCTCCCCCCTCACTTCCCTCCAAGGCCCCAAGGGATCCTTCCATATCCGTCAGAAATTCACCTGCACCTCCACACACATCATTTACTGCATCCGCTGCACCCGATGTGGCCTCCTCTACATTGGGGAGACAGGCCGCCTACTTGCGGAACGTTTCAGAGAACATCTCTGGGTCACCCGCACCAACCAACCCAACCGCCCCGTGGCTGAACACTTTAACTCCCCCTCCCACTCCACCAAGGACATGCAGGTCCTTGGCCTCCTCCATCGCCAGACCATGGCAACACGACGCCTGGAGGAAGAGCGCCTCATCTTCCGCCTAGGAACCCTCCAACCACAAGGGATGAACTCAGATTTGAAAATGTGTTGCTGGAAAAGCGCAGCAGGTCAGGCAGCATCCAAGGAACAGGAGAATCGACGTTTCGGGCATGAGCCCTTCTTCAGGAATGAGGAAAGTTTGTCCAGCAGGCTAAGATAAAAGGTAGGGAGGAGGGACTTGGTGGAGGGGCGTTGGAAATGTGATAGGTGGAAAGAGGTCAAGGTGAGGGTGATAGGTCAGACTGGGGTGGGGGCAGAGAGGT
The DNA here is from genome assembly GCF_037043375.1 of Chiloscyllium plagiosum. NCBI lineage: Eukaryota > Metazoa > Chordata > Chondrichthyes > Orectolobiformes > Hemiscylliidae > Chiloscyllium > Chiloscyllium plagiosum. The sequence continues at coordinate 2,510,301 of NW_028270180.1, forward strand.
CAGGAAGAAGATTGCAGGTTAGGAAGGCGGTGCTGAATTCGATGGATTTGACTGAGACAAGGTGGGGGGAGGGGAAATGAGGAAACTGGTGAAATCCGAGTTCATCCCTTGTGGTTGGAGGGTTCCTAGGCGGAAGATGAGTCGCTCTTCCTCCAACTTTCGTGTTGCTATAGTCTGGCGATGGAGGAGTCCAAAGACCTGCATATCTTTGGTGGAGTGGAAGGGAGAGTTGAAGTGTTGAGCCACGGGGCGGTTGGGTTGGTTGGTCCGGGTGTCCCAGAGGTGTTCTCTGAAACGCTCCGCAAGTAGCCGGCCTGTCTCCCCAATATAGAGGAGGCCACATCGGGTGCAGAGGATGCAATAGATGATGTGTGTGGAGGTGCAGGTGAATCTGTGACGGATATGGAAGTTTCCTTTGGGGCCTTGGAGGGAGGTGAGGGGGGGAGGTGTGGGCGCAAGTCTTGCACCTCCTGCGGTTGCAGGGGAAGGTGCCGGGAGTGGAGGTTGGGTTGGTGGGGGGTGTGGATCTGACGAGGGAGTCAAGGAGGGAGTGGTCTTTTCGGAACGCTGATAGGGGAGGGGAGGGAAATATATCCTTGGTGGTGGGGTCCGTTTGGAGGTGGCGGAAATGACGGCGGATGATGCGCTGTACATGGAGATTGGTGGGGTGGTAGGTGAGGACCAGTGGGGTTCTGTCCTGGTGGCGGTTGGAGGGGCGGGGCTCAAGGGCGGAGGAGCGGGAAGTGGAAGAGATGCGGTGGAGGGCATCGTCGACCACGTCGGGGGGGAAATTGCGGTCCTTGAAGAAGGAGGCCATCTGGGATGTGCGTTTTTGGAACTGGTCCTCCTGGGAGCAGATGCAGCGGAGTCGAAGGAATTGGGAGAATGGGATGGCGTTTTTACAGGGGGCAGGGTGGGAGGAGGTGTAGTCCAGGTAGCTGTGGGAGTCGGTCGGTTTGTAGTAGATGTCCGTGTTGATTCGGTCGCCTGAGATAGAAATAGAAAGGTCGAGGAAGGGGAGGGAGGAATCTGAGACTGTCCAGGTGAATTTGAGGTCGGGGTGGAAGGTGTTGGTGAAGTGGATGAACTGTTCAACCTCCTCGTGGGAGCACGAGGCGGCGCCGATACAGTCATCGATGTAGCGGAGGAAAAGGTGGGGGGTGGGGCCAGTGTAGTTGCGGAAGATGGATTGTTCCACATATCCTACGAAGAGGCAGGCATAGCTGGGGCCCATGCGGGTGCCCATGCGGGCCCACTCAGATTTCTCCAGCTTCCTCATTTCCCCTCCCCCACCTTATCTCAGTCCCAACCCTCAGACTCAGCACCGCCTTCTTGACCTGCAATCTTCTTCCCGACCTCTCCGCCCCCACCCCCACTCCGGCCTATCACCCTCACCTTAACCTCCTTCCACCTATCGCATTTCCAACGCCCCTCCCCCAAGTCCCTCCTCCCTACCTTTTATCTTAGCCTGCTGGACACACTCTCCTCATTCCTGAAGAAGGGCTCATGCCCGAAACGTCGATTCTCCTGCTCCTTGGATGCTGCCTGACCTGCTGCGCTTTTCCAGCAACACATTTTTAAGCTGCTCACGATCAATGCCCCTTGCCTGACTAGGTGCAAGTATCCGAGCGTGCTCTCTCACTTTATCCTGCGTCCTTTCTTCACGGAGAGAGCTCGAGGTACTTTTCCCTGCAGTGCCCAAAATATCAGCTCATGCTCATTTAACAAGGCAGACTGAGGGCTGATGTATTAGCAACTTTATCCCCAGTAACTCACAGCTGACATGTGAACATTACAGACAGCATAACAAGAAGTATAAGGTCACTGAGGCATGTTATAGTGACACAGATTAGATCCTTGCATGTTCCAGCGCTGCACTCTGCCATTTGTTCAAATCGTTAGGAATAGCCAATGAACAAATCAATGCTGAAAGATGCCGAGTATTTTGTTATCACCCTCATTAAAAATGCAGACTTTTCCTTCCCTGTTTTTATACCTGCATCACTGAGCCTGAATCATAGAGTCATGCAGCACAGAAGCAGACCCTTTAGTCCAACCCATCCATGCCAACCAAAATCCCAAACCTGCCTGCTCCTGGTCCATGTCCCCCCAAACCTTTCCTGGTCATATGTCTATCCAAATATCTTCTAACTGATGTAACTGTGTCCACACCCACCACTTCCTCAGGAGGTTCATTCCACACACAAACCACCCTCTGGGTCAAAGAAATGTCTCTTATGTCTTTTGGAAATCTCTTCCCTCTCACCTTAAAAATGTGCCCTTGAGCCTCGCAATCCCCCGTCCTAGGAAAAAGACAACGATTATTAACTCTATCCATACTTGTCATTATTTTATAAACATCCATCTCAGCCTCCCCAGTGGAAAAGTCCCTTCTTTATACAGCCTGAGCCTTTCTTTATAACTCAAACATTCCATACCTGGCAATATCCTGGTAAATCTCTTTAGCTTAATAATATTCTTCCTATATCTGGGCGACCAGAACAAGACACTGTATTCCAAAAAAGGCCTCACCAATATCCAGTACAACCTCAAAACGATGCCCTAACCCCTTTATTCACAGGACTGAGAAATGAAGGCAAGTTTGCTAAACACCTCCTTACTCACTCTGTCTACATGTGATGCAAATATCAAACATTTATGTACCTGAACTGCTAGGTCCCTCTGTTGTATAACACTAACCAGGATCCTACCTTTAATTGTATAAACCCTGCCCATATTGGTTTCACCAAAATGCAATACCTCGCATCTAGCCAGATGGAACTCCAGCTGCCATTTCTCGGTTCATTGTCCCGAGGAACAGCCTTCTAGAGATCTGAGGCCAGAATCAGCACAGGAGGAGGTCAGCCTCTGACTGAACTGCGCTGCCTCTCGGAAACACGAATCCTCCAGAATACAGGAGCAGAGATGTACTGCTCAGGCTGTATAAACACTGACCCTCCAGAATACAGGAGCAGGGATGTACTGCTCAGGCTGTATAAACACTGACCCTCTAGAATACAAGAGCAGGGATGCACTGCTCAGACTGCATAAACACTGACCCTCTAGAATACAAGAGCAGGGATGTACTGCTCAGGCTGTATAAACACTGACCCTCTAGAATACAAGAGCAGGGATGTACTGCTCAGGCTGTATAAACACTGACCCTCTAGAATACAAGAGCAGGGATGTACTGCTCAGGCTGTATAAACACTGACCCTCTAGAATACAAGAGCAGGGATGTACTGCTCAGGCTGTATAAACACTGACCCTCTAGAATACAAGAGCAGGGATGCACTGCTCAGGCTGTATAAACACTGACCCTCTAGAATACAAGAGCAGGGATGTACTGCTCAGGCTGTATAAACACTGACCCTCTAGAATACAAGAGCAGGGATGCACTGCTCAGGCTGTATAAACACTGACCCTCTGGAATACAGGAGCAGGGATGTACTGCTCAGGCTGCATAAACACTGACCCTCCAGAATACAAGAGCAGGGATGTACTGCTCAGGCTGCATAAACACTGACCCTCCAGAATACAAGAGCAGGGATGTACTGCTCAGGCTGCATAAACACTGACCCTCTAGAATACAAGAGCAGGGATGCACTGCTCAGGCTGTATAAACACTGACCCTCTAGAATACAAGAGCAGGGATGTACTGCTCAGGCTGCATAAACACTGACCCTCTAGAATACAAGAGCAGGGATGTACTGCTCAGGCTGCATAAACACTGACCCTCTAGAATACAAGAGCAGGGATGCACTGCTCAGGCTGCATAAACACTGACCCTCTAGAATACAGGAGCAGGGATGTACTGCTCAGGCTGTATAAACACTGACCCTCTAGAATACAAGAGCAGGGATGTACTGCTCAGGCTGTATAAACACTGACCCTCTAGAATACAAGAGCAGGGATGTACTGCTCAGGCTGTATAAACACTGACCCTCTAGAATACAGGAGCAGGGATGTACTGCTCAGGCTGCATAAACACTGACCCTCTAGAATACAGGAGCAGGGATGTACTGCTCAGGCTGTATAAACACTGACCCTCTAGAATACAAGAGCAGGGATGTACTGCTCAGGCTGTATAAACACTGACCCTCTAGAATACAAGAGGAGGGATATACTGCCCAGGCTGTATAAATACTGACCTACTAGAATACAAGAGCAGGGATGCACTGCTCAGGCTGTATAAACACTGACCCTCTAGAATACAAGAGGAGGGATATACTGCCCAGGCTGTATAAACACTGACCTACTAGAATACAAGAGCAGGGATGCACTGCTCAGGCTGTATAAACACTGACCCTCTAGAATACAAGAGGAGGGATATACTGCCCAGGCTGTATAAACACTGACCTACTAGAATACAAGAGCAGGGATGTAATGCTCTGGCTGTATAAACACTGACCCTCCACAATACAAAAGGAGGGATATACTCAAAGTTTGGGAGAAGATTTGTAGCTCGGGTGCTCGTTGTTGTGGTTCTGTTCGCCGAGCTGGAAGTTTTTGTTGCAAACGTTTCGTCCCCTGTCTAGGTGACATCCTCAGTGCTTGGGAGCCTCCTGTGAAGCGCTTCTGTGGTGTTTCCTCCGGCATTTATAGTGGCCTGTCCCTGCCGCTTCCGGTTGTCAGTTTCAGCTGTCCGCTGTAGTGGCCGGTATATTGGGTCCAGGTCGATGTGTTTGTTGATGGAGTTTGTGGATGAATGCCATGCTTCTAGGAATTCCCTGGCTGTTCTTTGTTTGGCTTGTCCTATAATGGTAGTGTTGTCCCAGTCAAATTCATGTTGCTTGTCGTCTGCGTGTGTGGCTACTAGGGATAGCTGGTCGTGTCGTTTCGCGGCGAGTTGATGTTCGTGGATGCGGATCGTTAGCTGTCTTCCTGTTTGTCCTATATAGTGTTTTGTGCAGTCCTTGCATGGGATTTTGTACACTCCATTAGTTTTGCTCATGCTGGGTATCGGGTCCTTCGTTCTGGTGAGTTGTTGTCTGAGAGTGGCGTTGGTTTGTGTGCTGTTATGAGTCCTAGTGGTCGCAGTAGTCTGGCTGTCATTTCAGAAATGCTCTTGATGTATGGTAGTGTGGCTAGTCCTTTGGGTTGCGGCATGTCCTCGTTCCGTTGTCTTTCCCTTAGGCATCTATTGATGAAATTGCGAGGATATCCGTTTTTGGCGAATACCTTGTATAGGTGTTCCTCTTCTTCTTTTTGCAGTCCTGGTGTACTGCAGTGTGTTGTGGCCCTTTTGAATAGTGTCTTGATGCAACTTCATTTGTGTGTGTTGGGGTGGTTGCTTTCATAGTTCAGGACTTGGTCTGTGTGTGTGGCTTTCCTGTATACCCTTGTAGTGAATTCTCCGTTCGGTGTTCTCTGTACCATCACGTCTAGGAATGGGAGTTGGTTGTCCTTTTCTTCCTCTCTAGTGAATCAGATTCCTGTGAGTGTGGCGTTGATGATCCGGTGTGTGTTCTGTATTTCTGTGTTTTTAATGATTACAAAGGTGTCGTCCACATATCTGACCCAGAGTTTGGGTTGAATTTGTGGTAGGACTGTTTGTTCTAACCTTTGCATAACTGCCTCTGCTATGAGTCCCGAGATTGGTGATCCCATGGGTGTTCCGTTGATTTGTTCGTATATCTGGTTGTTGAATGTGAAGTGTGTTGTGTGGCACAAGTCCAGTAGCTTAAGTATGCCGTCTTTGTTGATGGGTTCAACGTCCTGTTGTCTGTTATGTCTGTTCAGCAGGTTGGCTATTGTTTCTCTGGCTAGGGCTTTGTCAATAGAGGTGAACAGTGCCGTTACGTCGAATGAGACCATGGTTTCTTCCTTGTCTATGTGTAACATGAATTTGACTGGGACAACACTACCATTATAGGGCAAGCGAAACAAAGAACAGCCAGAGAATTCCTAGAAGCTTGGCATTCATCCACAAACTCCATCAACAAACACGTAGACCTGGACCCAATATACCGGCCACTACAGTGGACAGCTGAACCTGACAACCGGAAGCGGCAGGGACAGGCCACTATAAATGCCGGAGGAAACACCACAGAAGCGCTTCACAGGAGGCTCCCAAGCACTGAGGATGTCACCTAGGCAGGGGACGAAACTTTTGTAACAAAAATTTCCAGCTCGGCGAACAGAACCACAACAACGGAGGGATATACTGCTCAGGCCGTATAAACACTGTCCCTCTAGAATACAGGAGCAGGGATGTACTGGAGAAAGTGAGGTCTGCAGATGCTGGAGATCAAAGTTGAAACTTTATTGCTGGAACAGCACAGCAGGTCAGGCAGCATCCAGGGAACAGGAGATTCGACGTTTCGGGCACAGGCCCTTCTTCAGGAATGAGCAGAGAGTGTTCAGCAGGAGAAGATAAAAGGTAGGGAGGAGGGACTTGGAGGAGGGGAGTTGGAAATGTGATAGGTGGAAAGAGGTCAAGGTGAAGGTGATAGGTCGGAGTAGGGTGGAGGCGGAGAGGTCAAGAAGAAGACTGCAGGTCAGGAAGGCGGTGCCGGGCTGGAGGGATCCGGCTGAGACAAGGTGGGGGGAGGGGGGATGAAGAAGCTGGTGAAGTCCAAGTTCATCCCCTGCGGTTGGAGGGTTCCCAGTCGGAAGATAAGACGCTCCTCCTCCGACCGTCGGGTTGTTGTGGTTTGGCGGTGGATGAGTCCAATGACCTGCATATCCTCGGTGGAGTGGGAGGGGGAGTTGAAATGCTGTGCTACAGGTTGGTTGGGTTGGTTCGTCCGGGTGGCCCAGAGGTGCTCCCTGAATCGCTCCGCAAGTAGGCGGCCTGTCTCCCCAATATAGAGGAGGCCACACCGGCTGCAGCGGATGCAGTAGATGATGTGGGTGGAGGTGCAGGTGAATCTGTGGCGGATATGGAAGTTTCCCTTGGGGCCTTGGAGAGAAGTGAGGGGGGAGGTGTGGGCGCAAGTGTTGCACCTCCTGCGGTTGCAAGGGAAGGTGCCGGGAGTGGTGGTTGGGTCGGTGGGGGGTGTGGATCTGACAAGGGAGTCGCGGAGGGAGTGGTCTCTACGGAAAGCTGATAGGGGAGGGGAGGGAAATATATCCTTGGTGCTGGGGTCTGTTTGGAGGTGGCGGAAGTGACGGCGGATGATGCGCTGTACATGGAGATTGGTGGGGTGGTAGGTGAGGACCAGTGGGGTTCTGTCCTGGTGGCGGTTGGAGGGGCGGGGCTCAAGGGCGGAGGAGCGGGAAGTGGAGGAGATGCGGTGGAGGGCACCGTCGACCACGTCGGGGGGGAAATTGCGGTCCTTGAAGAAGGAGGCCATCTGTGTTGTACGTATTTTGAACTGGTCCTCCTGGGAGCAGATGCGGCGGAGACGAAGGAATTGGGAGAATGGGATGGCGTTTTTACAGGGGGCAGGATGGGAGGAGGTGTAGTCCAGGTAGCTGTGGGAGTCGGTAGGTTTGTAGTAGATGTCCGTGTTGATTCGGTCGCCTGAGATAGAAACAGAAAGGTCTAGGAAGGGGAGGGAGGAGTCCGAGACTGTCCAGGTGAATTTGAGGTCGGGGTGGAAGGTGTTGGTGTAGTGGATGAACTGTTCAACCTCCTCGTGGGAGCACGAGGTAGCGCCGATACAGTCATCAATGTAGCGAAGAAAAAGATGGGGGGTGGGGCCAGTGTAGTTGCGGAAGATGGATTGTTCCACATACCCTACGAAGAGGCAGGCATAGCTGGGGCCCATGCGGGTGCCCATTAGTCCAAGAACTCCCCACCTACGTTCGTGACACCACCCACGCCCTCCACCTCCTCCAGGATTTCCGCTTCCCCGGTCCCCAACGCCTCATCTTCACCATGGACATCCAGTCCCTGTACACCTCCATCCCCCATCACGAAGGACTCAAAGCACTCCGCTTCTTCCTTTCCCGCCGTACCACCCAGTACCCTTCCACCGACACCCTCCTTCGACTAACCGAACTGGTCCTCACCCTGAACAACTTTTCTTTCCAATCCTCCCACTTTCTCCAAACAAAAGGAGTAGCCATGGGCACCCGCATGGGCCCCAGCTATGCCTGCCTCTTCGTATGTGGAACAATCCATCTTCCGCAACTACACTGGCCCCACCCCCCATCTTTTTCTTCGCTACATTGATGACTGTATCGGCGCTACCTCGTGCTCCCACGAGGAGGTTGAACAGTTCATCCACTACACCAACACCTTCCACCCCGACCTCAAATTCACCTGGACAGTCTCGGACTCCTCCCTCCCCTTCCAAGACCTTTCTGTTTCTATCTCAGGCGACCGAATCAACACGGACATCTACTACAAACCTACCGACTCCCACAGCTACCTGGACTACACCTCCTCCCATCCTGCCCCCTGTAAAAACGCTATCCCATTCTCCCAATTCCTTCGTCTCCGCCGCATCTGCTCCCAGGAGGACCAGTTCAAAATACGTACAACACAGATGGCCTCCTTCTTCAAGGACCGCAATTTCCCCCCCGATGTGGTCGACGGTGCCCTCCACCGCATCTCCTCCACTTCCCGCTCCTCCGCCCTTGAGCCCCGCCCCTCCAACCGCCACCAGGACAGAACCCCACTGGTCCTCACCTACCACCCCACCAATCTCCATGTACAGCGCATCATCCGCCGTCACTTCCGCCACCTCCAAACAGACCCCAGCACCAAGGATATATTTCCCTCCCCTCCCCTATCAGCTTTCCGTAGAGACCACTCCCTCCGCGACTCCCTTGTCAGATCCACACCCCCCACCGACCCAACCACCACTCCCGGCACCTTCCCTTGCAACCGCAGGAGGTGCAACACTTGCGCCCACACCTCCCCCCTCACTTCTCTCCAAGGCCCCAAGGGAAACTTCCATATCCGCCACAGATTCACCTGCACCTCCACCCACATCATCTACTGCATCCGCTGCAGCCGGTGTGGCCTCCTCTATATTGGGGAGACAGGCCGCCTACTTGCGGAGCGATTCAGGGAGCACCTCTGGGCCACCCGGACGAACCAACCCAACCAACCTGTGGCACAGCATTTCAACTCCCCCTCCCACTCCACCGAGGATATGCAGGTCATTGGACTCATCCACCGCCAAACCACAACAACCCGACGGTCGGAGGAGGAGCGTCTTATCTTCCGACTGGGAACCCTCCAACCGCAGGGGATGAACTTGGACTTCACCAGCTTCTTCATCCCCCCTCCCCCCACCTTGTCTCAGCCGGATCCTTCCAGCCCGGCACCGCCTTCCTGACCTGCAGTCTTCTTCTTGACCTCTCCGCCTCCACCCTACTCCGACCTATCACCTTCACCTTGACCTCTTTCCACCTATCACATTTCCAACGCCCCTCCTCCAAGTCCCTCCTCCCTACCTTTTATCTTCTCCTGCTGAACACTCTCTGCTCATTCCTGAAGAAGGGCATGTGCCCGAAACGTCGAATCTTCTGTTCCCTAGATGCTGCCTGACCTGCTGTGCTGTTCCAGCAATAAAGTTTCAACAGGGATGTACTGCTCAGGCTGTATAAACACTGACCCTCCAGAATACAGGAGCAGGGATGTACTGCTCAGGCCGTATAAGGCTCTGGTCTGACTACATTTGGAATATAGTGGAAACGTTTGGGCCCCGTATCTCAGGAAGGATGTTTTGATGTTTGAGAGAATCCAGAGGAGGTTTGCACAAACGATCCCAGGGATAAAGGGGTTGTCATATCAGGACCGGTTTGGTACTCTGGTTCTGCACTTGATGGAGCTTAGATGGATGAGTGGGAATCTGATTGGAGCTTACAGAGACGCCTGGATAGCGTGGACATGGGGAAGATGTTCGCACCAATAGGAGGGACTGTGAACTGAGGGCACAGCTTCAGGATAAATGGATAACCCCATGGAACTGGGCTGAGGAGGAATTTCTTCAGCTAGAGGCTGGAGTTTCTGTGGGACTGATTGTGGCAGAGGGCTGTGGGGGCCAAGTCATTGAGTGTGTTTAAGATGGAGATAGATTGGTCCTGGATTACCAGGAGAAGGCAGAAGAATAGGGTTTAAAAAACATGTCAGCCATGATCGTGGAGCAGACTCGATGGGCCGAATGGCCTAATCCTGCTTCTCATCACATGAGCGTACGGTCCCATTTCCCATAGAGCCCCTCCCCTGCCCCTCCCTCATTTGCTGTCAAAGTTTTATTCTGTCTAATTAGATCTCTGCATTCGGTATTCTGTTGCTGATGTTTGTCATTCCAACACCGAACAATCCTGCAGGAGAAGCGCTTCCATCGTGTGTCACTACAATGTTTCAGTGACCATCTTAAACCGAAAGCCTCTTGTTTGTAACTCACTAACCAAGTAACCAGCGCAGATTAATGTTTTATGCTTACATTGTCAAAAGGTCATGTCTTAACACCCAGATTCGATTTTCTCTTCACTCCACTGTTTAAATTTAAAAAGTCTGCATTGATCCAACACTCCATGATAAATACTCTCTTCATTCGCTCAGCACTTTGTGATGTTTTTCTGCTCCCTCTCCATGTTCCTTCCTTCTCATGTTAAAGCTCCCAGTGTAGAGGCTGCTGGCATGTCATCATCACATCATCATGATTGAGATGAATCATAATATCCCACACTCAGTGTCCAAGTTACCAGTCTGCAGCCAGACTTGGCCTCCTCCAGTGCTCCCCAGTCTGCAGCTAATTCGATTCATTCCACGTGATATCAAAAAATGACAGGAGACACTGCAATTTTAAAAAAACTGATTCATGGGATGTGGGCATCGCTGGCTGGGCCAGCATTTATTGCCCATCCCTAATTGCCCAGAGGGTAGTTAAGAGTCAACCACATTGCTGTGGGTCTGGAGTCACCTGTAGGCCAGACCAGGTAAGGATGGCAGTTTCCGTCCCTAAAGGACATTAGTGACCCAGATGGGTTTTCTCAACAATCTATAGTGGGGTCATAGTCATCGTTAGACTCTAAATCACAAAGTTTTATTGAATTCAAATTCCACCATGTACTATGGTGGGATGCAAACCCAAGACCCCAGAACATTTGCTGAGTTTCTGGACTAACAGTCCAGCAATAATACCATGAGGCCATTGCTTCCCTCTAATGGGATACTGTAAAGGCTATGGGCCCTGATAACAGTCAAGCAACAGTACTGAAGGCTTGGGCTCCAGAACCTGCTGCTCCCCTAACCAAGCCGCTCCCCTAACCAAGCCGCTCCCCTAGCCAAGCCGCTCCCCTAACCAAGCCGCTCCCCTAACCAAGCCGCTCCCCTAACCAAGCCGCTCCCCTAACCAAGCCGCTCCCCTAACCAAGCCGCTCCCCTAACCAAGCCGCTCCCCTAACCAAGCCGCTCCCCTAACCAAGCCGCTCCAGTACAGTTACAACACTGGCATCTACACATCAATGTAGAAAAAGCCGGACAAATCCAACCCAGCCAAATACCGCCCCATCAGTCTCCTCTCAATCATCAGTGAAGTGGTGGAAGGGATCATTAACAGGGCTATCAAGCAGCACCTGCTCAGCAATAATCTGCTCAGTGACGCCCAGTTTGGGTTCCCCCAGGGTCACTCAGCTCCTGACCTCATTACAGCCTTGGGTCAAACATGGACAAAGGAGCTGAATTCCAGAGGGGAGGGGAGAGTAACAGCCCTTGACATCAAGGCTGCATTCGACTGAGTGGGGCATCAAGGGGCCATGGAAAACTGGAATCAATAGCTCTCAGGGGGCAAACTCTCTCCCCTGGGTGGAGTCATACCTGACACACAGGAAGATGGTCATGGTTGTTGGAGGTCAGACAGCTCAGCTCCAGGACACCTCTGCAGGGTAGTGACCTGGGCCCAACCATCTTCAGCTGCTTCATCATTGACCTTTCCTCCATAAGGTCAGAAGTGGGGTCGTTCCCCAATGATTGCACAGTGTTCAGCACCATTCACTCACAACTCCTCAGACACTGAAACAGTCCATGTTCCAATGCAACACAATCTGGACAATATCCAGGCTTGGGCTGCCAAGTGGTAAGATACATTCTTGCCACCCAAATGCCTGGCTATGACCAACACCAATAAGAGAGAATCTAACTGTCACCCATTGATATTCAATGGTGTTACTATCACTGAATCCCACACTATCAACACCATTGGGGTTACATTGACTAGAAATGACCTGGACTTGTTAAGTAAACACTGTGGCTGCAAGAGCAGGTCAGAGGCTAGGAATCCTGCAGTGAGTAACCCACCCACTCCCCAAAGCCTGTCCACCATCTCCAAGGCACAAGTCAGGAGTGTGATGGAATACTCCCCCCTTGCCCTGGATGGGGGCAGCTCCAACAACACTCAAGAAGCTCGACACCATCCAGGACAAAGCAACTCACTAGACTGGCCGCATCCATAAATATTCAATCCCTCCACCACCAATGCTCAGTAGCAGCAGGGTGTACCACCTACAAGATGCGCTGCAGAAATTCACCAAAGATCCTCAGCCAACATCTTCTCAGCCCACGACCACTATCATCTAGAAGGACAAGGGCAGCAGATACATGGGAACACCACCCCCTGCAAGTTCCCCTCCAAGCACCTCACCATCCTGACTTGGAAATATATCGCCGTTCATTCAGTGTCATTGGGTCAAATCCTGGAATTCCCTCCCTCAGGGCATCGTGGGTCAACTCACAGCACATGGACTGCAGCGGGTCAAGAAGGCAGCTCACCCCCACCTTCTCAAGGGGCAACTAGGGACGGGCAATAAATGCTGGGGCAGCCAGCAATTCCCACGTCCCATGAATAAATAATAATCAGTGAACTATGGGTTAACTGGTGATTTGCACAGGTTTAGCTAAAACTGTTTGCTTTTGCACTTTATGCTTCTATTTATAAAACCTCAAATCCATTATATTTCTCTTGAGGTTTTACCAGTGTATTCACTACAGAATCCTCCTTTTGCTTGATTTCCCTTCATTTCAATCAATATATTCCTCTAATCCTTTCTCTCTCATGTACATATCCACTCATCCAACTTCTCTCGAAATTCATCCACACCACTCACTTCAATGGCTTGCTGTGTTAGCGAGGCCCACCTTCTCACTATCCCTATTGCTCTTTGTCACACGGTGTATTATCGTTAATATAAATGCATTACATTAAAAACAACAGCATAACGTACTGTTATTTTCCATTGATACCATCGTTTGCTCAGCTGTTCCTTGAACCATTTATTGCTTTTCTTTCCCGTTAACGTGATTGGTGCAGACGGCTGCTGGTTTGATTGTTTAACACTGGGGCTTCTCCCCTGTCCTGTCAGCAATTAAACAAGTATAAATTAAATTAGGTTCCCTACAGTGTGGAAACAGGCCCTTCAACCCAACAAGTCCACACCGACCCTCCAAACAATAACCCACCCAGATCCATTTCCCTCTGACTAATGCACCTAACACTACGGGCAATTTAGCATGGCCAATATACCTGACCTGCACATCTTTGGACTGTGGGAGGAAACCGGAGGAAACCCACGCAGACACGGTGGGAATGTGTAAACTCCACACAGACAGTCACCCAAGGCTGGAGTTGAACCTGGGGCTCTGGTGCTATGAGGCAGCAGTGCTAACCCCTGAGCCACCCAAAAAGCCTCATTGGGAGGGGAGCAAGGAGAGACAGAGACAGAATGCGATAGAAACAATGGAGAGAAACAGAAAAGAGGAGAAATGGAGTAAGTTGGAAAGGATGGATTGAGATAGAGAGGGAAAGGGATGGATGGAGGTCATGACCTTCCATATGGAAGAAGGTATTGAACGGAGAGAGGAGATGCAATGGAAAAGGAAACAGAGAGGGGTGAGGTGAGGAGGAAGGAGAGAGGAAGTTTTGAAGGAGAAATGACAGAAGCAAAAGGAGAATAGTCTGAGACACAGAAGGTCAGAAACATAAACTCTGAGGCTGCTGTCAGTCCATCATTAGAGAAAGTTGGTACGTTTCTGGGTGTGAGCTTCTTAAATCCAACAGGAGCATTGGTTCAGACAGCTGGCTCCATACATTCTCGTTTATACTGTATTTACCAGTCTAGTGGCAGGGAGACGTGGAGAGACATTGTTCAACCTGGTGACAGGCCCAACTGACCACAGCTGACCACTGGCATCTGTGGACAGAATTCAGTGCCTGATCAACAGCAAGACCCTCAGCTGTTCTCTCAATAGGACCATAATAAGATGCAGGCATAGCAGTAGGCCACCCAGCCCATCGAGCCTGCTCTGCCATCCAATAAGATCAGAGCTCACCTGATCATCCTCATCTCCATTTTCCTGTCTTTTCTCCATAGCCTTGATTCCCTTCCTGCTTAAAGACTTGCCCGTCTCAACGTTGAATAGGCTTGACAACCCAGCCTCTCCTGCCCTCAGTGATAAAGAATCACACAGATTCACTGCCGTCAGAGAAAAAAAAATTGCTCCTCCTCCTCTCCATCTGAAATTGGCATCCCTTTATCCTGTTCCCTCTGGCCCTAGACCCTCCCATGAGGGGGAAACGCCCTCTCAGCATTGACCCTGTCAAGCCCTTTAAGAATCTGATATGTCTCGATGAGGTCACCTCTCAATCTTCTAAACTCCAGGGCAGTATAGTCCCAACCTGCTTAGCTTTTGTTCACCAGACAGCCCTGGGTACTGGGGATCATCTGAGTGAACTGTCTCTGAGCTGCCTCCAATGGGATGGTACATCGAAGGGGTCCAGGTACTTACAAAGTCAACTGCATGGATGTGGGGCCTTGATACTCTTACAGGCCACATTCAAAGCTGCGTTGGCACACGGTCGGTTAACGCCTGGTAACAGGAAGAGGATTACTCCTGGCTCACTCGGGCTGAGACGGAGAATGAGTGAATGGCTGGAATGAGAGTTCCTTGGGAAGAGGGTGCAAAACGTCTATGACCCCGTGACATTTTCTTGCTTTGATACGAGCCGCTGAGTTTTCTCTTGAAATTGCACTGGAATTAAACACTGCAAATTGAGTTCAGTCCGAAAGTTATTCCTGATTGTGAATTTTGTTAGAAATGAAATAACTGGAGGGCACTACACTAGTTTATCTCAATTAGGATGAGCTGCAGAAAGAACTGATTATCACAGAGAGAGAGAGAGAGAGAGAGGGAGAGAGACAGAGAGAGAGAGAGAGAGAGAGGAACAGTGTGGCCATAAGACTGTTAGATATATGAACAGAAATAAGCTATTCAGCCCCATTCACCTGCCTTCTTCCTGAAACCCTTAATCCTCTCACCAATCAAGAACCTATCACTATGTTAAATGCACTTAATGGCATGGCCTCCACAGCCTTCTGTGGCCAAAAGTTCCATACATTCATCACCCTCTAGCTGAAGAAATTTGTCCTTATCTCAGTTCTAAAGGGTCGCCCTTTTACTCTGTGACTGTATCCTCAGGTCCTAGTCTCCCTTGCTAGAAACATCTTCTCCACATCTACTCTATCCAAGGCTCTCAGTATTTTGTAAGCTTCAACCAAATCCTCCCCCAACCCCATTCTCCGAAACTCCGAGTACAGACCCAGAGTCCTCAATGTCAGCTCATCCTTCCTTAGATATTGGGCTCAAAGCTGTCCACAATATTCCAAATGCAGTCTGACCAGCCTCAGCAGTACATCCCTGCTCTTGCATTCCAACCGTCTGGAAATGAATCTTGACGTTGCATCTGACTTCCTAACTGTCTGCATTGCTGTAACGCCTGTGGCACCTCTCTTTCTCTCTCTCTCTCTCTGTGTCAGAAATGTCTCTAAATGTTTCACTCGCATGGAAGAATGGAAAATGTTGCCATGTCAACAAAAGGACATTAATTCTTTGCATGGGACAATCCCAGCAGCCCCAGGGAAGTGTACGGCAGGCTGCTGTTGGTTGAGAGCCTCCCAGTCCTGATTTAGGAGGGAGCTAGAACCCATCGCCCTGTCTCTGGGGCTTTTGGGGCAAGTGAGAAGCATCAAGGTGGGAAGCTGAAGGAAAGAAAATCACATTGAGGTTGGAAATCTGAAACATACTCAGAGAATGCTAGAGAAACTCAGCAGGTCTGCTACCACTTAGAGAGGGAGGAAAACAGAGCTCATATTTCAGGTCCGATATAACTTGTGACATTCCTCCTTCACCTGGATCTCAATCTTAGAGTGGGAGCCACCATCAGATCCTAATCCAAAGATTTCCCTCCTCCCTCTTCAATGGGCAGCTGACTCCAGGATATGTGTAACTTGGGCGATTATGAGGGGACTGGGAGCTGTCTGTTCTAAAGAGGGAGCTGGGTGGGGAATGGACTGTCAAAGTCATGTTCCGGTGGGTACAGAGTGCAGGGTCCACTCAGAGTCCATTCTTGGATAATCTCGAATCTGCTGCTTTTGTTTTGCTGCTTAATGAATGAATTTGAAACTGAGAGGAGACAGTGAACTCGGAAGTTCGGGAGAATATACTTCCCGATTAGGGAGACAAAACACAGATTGGGGGATTGCTTTGCAGCTCCCTTATGCTTTGTCTGTAAAAAAGACCCTGAGCTTCCAGTTGCCTGCCACTTTCACAGCCCACCCTGTTCCCTGACCAACATCTCCGTCACAGCCTTGCTGCAGTGTTCCAGTGAAGCACAGTGTAAGCTGGAAGAACAACAGTTCACCTTCCGCCTGGGGACCCTGCAGCCCTCCGGAGACAACATCGAGTTCAATAACCTCAGAGTCTGGTTCCATCATTCCATGTTTTTTCCCCAGCCCACACCCGGCCCTGTTCTGACATGGGTTGTCTTTAACAGTTCCACATTCTCACCTGCTCCCAGTCCCATTATCACATCAGATGGGCGGCATTCAGCACAGCTAACCCATTTCCTCTTCACTCTTATTACCAATTATTCAGCTTTTCTTCTGTCCTCGGTCTACTATCCACAATCTCCGTGTTTACCTACTCCTTTCGGATCTCTCTCTTTCTCTGTCTCTCTGTTTTTCTCTCTCTCTCTCTGTGTCTCTCCCACTCTATCTCTCTCCCTGTCTCTCTCTCTCTCTCTATATATATCTCTCCCTGTCTCTCTCTCTGTCTCTCTGTCTCCCTCTGTCTATCTCTCTCTCTCTCTATCTCTCTCCCTGTCTCTCTCTCTGTCTCTCTCTCTGTTTCTCTATCTCTCTCTCTGTCTGGGATCTGTCTCCAAGTACCTACAGTATTCCTCCCTTGCCTCCTCTCCCCCACCTGCCTCAGCATCAGGTTGAATGTAAACACTACCTTTTCTAAGCCACTCTCAGTTCTGTTGAAGAGACACCAGACTTGAAACATGAGCTCTGGTCAGTGTGGCTGTGCAGTTTCCCCAGGACTCTGTGTTACTGTAGGTGGCTGAGGATGACCTCTGACCTAGAGCCTGAGGGACTCAATGTCGGTTCATCGAGCCTGCCCTGGGAGGGCATAGGGAACTCTGTCTGAAACAACCCCTGACCAATCAGGGTGGGGGTCTGTTATGGTACAGTGATAGTATCCATGTCTCTAAGCCAGTTGGGCCACGTCCAAGTCCTACCTGCTCCAGGATTGTGTCATGATATCTCTGAACAGATTAATTCAGGAAATATTAACTGAGTTAAACGTTCTCCTGCTCCCTAAAGTTAATGGACTGTTTCTGACAAATAGCAATGAAGGGATAGTACAGAATACAGTGCAGAAGAGGCCATTCGGTCCAGTGTGCCTGTACCTGCTCTTCAAACGTGCTGCATTGGTTAGGGCCAATCTCCTGCCTTTTCCCCATACTGTTGGACACAATTTCAATCTGTTTATGCACAGCATGATCCCACAGGCAACATTGTGATCACAGTAGGGTAATCTAACAATGTTGGCTGAAGGATAAATATTGGTTGAGGCATGAAGTGGAACACCATCCCATCGCTCCCCCTGCCTCCATCAGCGAAATGGTTCCCCCCCCCCACCCCCACCCCCAGAGGGCAACTGCGGTCTCAGTTACACATCTGCTCAGTGGGGAAAGAGCCACAGTCGCTGTCTCAGTTAAAACAACGCACTCACTCCCCTGCAGTGGGCTTCTTCCTCATCAGCAGATCATGGCGCTCTCCCCCCGTCTCCTAGGCCCAATATTTATTGCTTAACCATTCCGTAAACCTCAGCAAAGCGCAGAAATGAAAACAGAAGTTGCTGGAAAATCTCAGCAGGACTGGCAGCATTTGTGGAGAGAAATCAGAGTTAATGTTTCGGGTTAGTGACCCTTCCTCAGAACCCCTGAAACATTAACTCTGATTTCTCTCCACTGATGCTGCCAGACCCGCTGAGCCTTTCCAGCAACTTCTGTTTTTGTTTTTGATTTCCATCATCCACAGTTTCTTTGTTTTTTTTAATTTAGGCTGTAAAGTAGAGATTTGCTTCGCTATTTCAGAGTGTAAAACCCTGCTGCTGAAACTCACTACACAGAGTGACAACAACAGAGAGCTCGGGGCTATCCTAAACTCATCGAGAAGAAAGTGAGGACTGCAGATGCTGGAGATCAGAGCTGAAAATGTGTTGCTGGAAAAGCGCAGCAGATCAGGCAGCATCCAAGGAACAGGAGAATCGATGTTTCAGGCATGAGCCCTTCTTCAGGGAGGAAGGGAATTCCTGAAGAAGGGCTCATGCCCGAAACGTCGATTCTCCTGTTCCTTGGATGCTGCCTGATCTGCTGCGCTTTTCCAGCAACACATTTTCAGCTATCCTAAACTCACTAAAGGCACCATATAAATGCATAATGTTGTGGGAGGTTTCCTGCTGTGGGACATACTGAGCTAATTCCTCTGATGGATTCCTCTCTAACTCTGCATTCTCCGAGTCCCTTGTCATGGAGCTGCCTGCTGAGCCTGTTACCAACAGCTCAATGACACCAGCACCCTCTACAACCACCGTCTCTGCCAGTGCTCAGGACATTAAACCCAATCCCCGTAAACACAAGCAGCGTTAAAGTGGAAAAAACGGCCAGTTGATTCATTGCTGAACTTCAGTCAGTTAATTAATTATTAAAGTATATCAACAGCTGGAATCAGGTCTAAATATTTATGAAATAAAATTCATCAGTTACCTCCCAATCCAACTTGTAATTAAGGACAGATGTACAACTTCCTAAACCACTAGAACATTCCAGCATGGTCAGAGGGTCAGTGTTGAGGGAGCGCCACACTGTCAGAGGGTCAGTGCTGAGGGAGTGCCGCACTGTCGGAGGGTCAGTGCTGAGGGAGTGCCGCACTGTCGGAGGGTCAGTGCTGAGGGAGCACCGCACTGTCGGGAGGTCAGTGCTGAGGGAGCACCGCACTGTCGGGAGGTCAGTGCTGAGGGAGTGCCACACTGTCGGAGGGTCAGTGCTGAGGGAGTGCCGCATTGTCAGAGGGTCAGTGCTGAGGGAGTGCCGCACTGTCGGAGGGTCAGTGCTGAGGGAGTGCTGCGCTGTCGGGAGGTCAGTGCTGAGGGAGTGCCGCATTGTCAGAGGGTCAGTGCCGAGGGAGTGCCGCACTGTCGGTGGGTCAGTGCTGAGGGAGTGCCGCACTGTCGGAGGGTCAGTGCTGAGGGAGTGCCGCACTGTCGGAGGGTCAGTGCTGAGGGAGTGCCGCACTGTCGGAGGGTCGGTACTGAGGGAGTGCCGCACTGTCAGAGGGTCAGTGCTGAGGGAGTGCTGCACTGTCGGAGGGTCAGTGCTGAGGGAGTGCTGCACTGTCGGAGGGTCAGTGCTGAGGGAGCGCCACACTGTCGGAGGGTCAGTGCTGAGGGAGTGCCGCACTGTCGGAGGGTCAGTGCTGAGGGAGTGCCGCATTGTCAGAGGGTCAGTGCTGAGGGAGTGCCGCACTGTCGGAGGGTCAGTGCTGAGGGAGTGCTGCGCTGTCGGGAGGTCAGTGCTGAGGGAGTGCTGCGCTGTCGGGAGGTCAGTGCTGAGGGAGTGCCGCATTGTCAGAGGGTCAGTGCTGAGGGAGTGCCGCACTGTCGGTGGGTCAGTGCTGAGGGAGTGCCGCACTGTCGGAGGGTCAGTGCTGAGGGAGTGCCGCACTGTCGGAGGGTCAGTGCTGAGGGAGTGCCGCACTGTCGGAGGGTCGGTACTGAGGGAGTGCCGCACTGTCAGAGGATCAGTGCTGAGGGAGTGCTGCACTGTCGGAGGGTCAGTGCTGAGGGAGTGCCGCACTGTCAGAGGGTCAGTACTGAGGGAGTGCCGCACTGTCGGAGGGTCAGTGCTGCGGAAGTGCCCCACTATCGGAGGGTCAGTGCTGAGGGAGCGCCGCACTGTCGGAGGGTCAGTGCTGAGGGAGTGCCGCACTGTCGGAAGGTCAGTGCTGAGGGAGTGCTGCACTGTCAGAGGGTCAGTGCTGAGGGAGCGCCGCACTGTCAGAGGGTCAGTGCTGAGGGAGTGCTGCACTGTCAGAGGGTCAGTGCTGAGGGAGCGCCGCACTGTCCGAGGGTCAGTGCTGAGGGAGCGCCGCACTGTCGGAGGATCAGTGCTGAGGGAGTGCCGCACTGTCAGAGGGTCAGTACTGAGGGAGTGGGCACTGTCGGAGGGTCAGTGCTGAGGGAGCGCTGCACTGTCGGAGGGTCATGCTGAGGGAGTACCGCACTGTCGGAGGGTCAGTGCTGAGGGAGTGCCGCACTGTCGGAGGGTCAGTGCTGAGGGCGTGCCGCACTGTCGGAGGGTCAGTGCTGAGGGAGCGCCGCACTGTCGGAGGGTCAGTGCTGAGGGAGTGCCGCACTGTCGGAGGGTCAGTGCTGAGGGAGTGCCGCACTGTCGGAAGGTCAGTGCTGAGGGAGCTCCGCACTGTCGGAAGGTCAGTGCTGAGGGAGCGCCGCACTGTCAGAGGGTCAGTGCTGAGGGAGTGCTGCGCTGTCGGGAGGTCAGTGCTGAGGGAGTGCCGCATTGTCAGAGGGTCAGTGCTGAGGGAGTGCTGCGCTGTCGGGAGGTCAGTGCTGAGGGAGTGCCGCATTGTCAGAGGGTCAGTGCTGAGGGAGTGCCGCACTGTCGGAGGGTCAGTGCTGAGGGAGTGCTGCGCTGTCGGGAGGTCAGTGCTGAGGGAGTGCCGCATTGTCAGAGGGTCAGTGCCGAGGGAGTGCCGCACTGTCGGTGGGTCAGTGCTGAGGGAGTGCCGCACTGTCGGAGGGTCAGTGCTGAGGGAGTGCCGCACTGTCGGAGGGTCAGTGCTGAGGGAGTGCCGCACTGTCGGAGGGTCGGTACTGAGGGAGTGCCGCACTGTCAGAGGGTCAGTGCTGAGGGAGTGCTGCACTGTCGGAGGGTCAGTGCTGAGGGAGTGCTGCACTGTCGGAGGGTCAGTGCTGAGGGAGCGCCACACTGTCGGAGGGTCAGTGCTGAGGGAGTGCCGCACTGTCGGAGGGTCAGTGCTGAGGGAGTGCCGCATTGTCAGAGGGTCAGTGCTGAGGGAGTGCCGCACTGTCGGAGGGTCAGTGCTGAGGGAGTGCTGCGCTGTCGGGAGGTCAGTGCTGAGGGAGTGCTGCGCTGTCGGGAGGTCAGTGCTGAGGGAGTGCCGCATTGTCAGAGGGTCAGTGCTGAGGGAGTGCCGCACTGTCGGTGGGTCAGTGCTGAGGGAGTGCCGCACTGTCGGAGGGTCAGTGCTGAGGGAGTGCCGCACTGTCGGAGGGTCAGTGCTGAGGGAGTGCCGCACTGTCGGAGGGTCGGTACTGAGGGAGTGCCGCACTGTCAGAGGATCAGTGCTGAGGGAGTGCTGCACTGTCGGAGGGTCAGTGCTGAGGGAGTGCCGCACTGTCAGAGGGTCAGTACTGAGGGAGTGCCGCACTGTCGGAGGGTCAGTGCTGCGGAAGTGCCCCACTATCGGAGGGTCAGTGCTGAGGGAGCGCCGCACTGTCGGAGGGTCAGTGCTGAGGGAGTGCCGCACTGTCGGAAGGTCAGTGCTGAGGGAGTGCTGCACTGTCAGAGGGTCAGTGCTGAGGGAGCGCCGCACTGTCAGAGGGTCAGTGCTGAGGGAGTGCTGCACTGTCAGAGGGTCAGTGCTGAGGGAGCGCCGCACTGTCCGAGGGTCAGTGCTGAGGGAGCGCCGCACTGTCGGAGGATCAGTGCTGAGGGAGTGCCGCACTGTCAGAGGGTCAGTACTGAGGGAGTGGGCACTGTCGGAGGGTCAGTGCTGAGGGAGCGCTGCACTGTCGGAGGGTCATGCTGAGGGAGTACCGCACTGTCGGAGGGTCAGTGCTGAGGGAGTGCCGCACTGTCGGAGGGTCAGTGCTGAGGGCGTGCCGCACTGTCGGAGGGTCAGTGCTGAGGGAGCGCCGCACTGTCGGAGGGTCAGTGCTGAGGGAGTGCCGCACTGTCGGAGGGTCAGTGCTGAGGGAGTGCCGCACTGTCGGAAGGTCAGTGCTGAGGGAGCTCCGCACTGTCGGAAGGTCAGTGCTGAGGGAGCGCCGCACTGTCAGAGGGTCAGTGCTGAGGGAGTGCCGCACTGTCGGAGGATCAGTGCTGAGGGAGTGCCGCACTGTCGGAAGGTCAGTGCTGAGGGAGCGCCGCACTGTCAGAGGGTCAGTGCTGAGGGAGCACCGCACTGTAGGAGGGTCAGTGCTGAGGGAGTGCCGCATTGTCGGAGGGTCAGTGCTGAGGGAGTGCTGCACTGTCGGAGGGTCAGTGCTGAGGGAGTGCTGCACTGTCGGAGGGTCAGTGCTGAGGGAGTGCCCCACTGTCGGAGGGTCAGTGCTGAGGGAGTACTGCACTGTCAGAGGATCAGTGCTGAGGGACTGCTGCACTGTCAGAGGGTCAGTGCTGAGGGTGTGCCGCACTGTCAGAGTGTCAGTACTGATGGAGTGGGCACTGTCGGAGGGTCTGTTCTGTGGGAGCACCGCACTGTCGGAGGGTCAGTACTGAGGGAGCGCCGCACTGTCGGGGGGTCAGTGCTGAGGGAGCACGCACTGTCGGAGGGTCAGTGCTGAGGGAGCGCCGCACTGTCGGAGGGTCAGTGCTGAGGGAGCACGCACTGTCGGAGGGTCAGTGCTGAGGGTGTGCCGCACTGTCAGAGTGTCAGTACTGATGGAGTGGGCACTGTCGGAGGGTCTGTTCTGTGGGAGCACCGCACTGTCGGAGGGTCAGTGCTGAGGGAGTGCCGCACTGTCGGAGGGTCAGTGCTGAGGGAGTGCCGCACTGTCGGGGGGTCAGTGCTGAGGGAGCACGCACTGTCGGAGGGTCAGTGCTGAGGGAGCACGCACTGTCGGAGGGTCAGTGCTGAGGGAGCACGCACTGTCGGGGGGTCAGTGCTGAGGGAGCACGCACTGTCGGAGGGTCAGTGCTGAGGGAGCGCCGCCCTGTCGGAGGGTCAGTGCTGAGGGAGTGCTGCACTGTCGGAGGGTCAGTGCTGAGGGAGCGCCGCACTGTTGGAGGGTCAGTGCTGAGGGAGTGCTGCACTGTCGGAGGGTCAGTGCTGAGGGAGCGCCGCACTGTCGGAGGGTCAGTGCTGAGGGAGTGCTGCACTGTCGGAGGGTCAGTGCTGAGGGAGCGCCGCACTGTCGGAGGGTCTGTGCTGAGGGAGTGCTGCACTGTCGGAGGGTCAGTGCTGAGGGAGCGCCGCACTGTTGGAGGGTCAGTGCTGAGGGAGCGCCGCACTGTTGGAGGGTCAGTGCTGAGGGAGTGCCGCACTGTCGGAGGGTCAGTGCTGAGGGAGTTCCGCACTGTCGGGGGGTCAGTGCTGAGGGAGTGCCGCACTGTCGGAGGGTCAGTGCTGAGGGAGCGCCGCACTGTTGGAGGGTCAGTGCTGAGGGAGTGCCGCACTGTCGGAGGGTCAGTGCTGGGGGAGCGCCGCACTGTCAGAGGGTCAGTGCTGAGGGAGCGCCGCACTGTCAGAGGGTCAGTGCTGAGGGAGCGCCGCACTGTCAGAGGGTCAGTGCTGAGGGAGCTCCGCACTGTCGGAAGGTCAGTGCTGAGGGAGCGCCGCACTGTCAGAGGGTCAGTGCTGAGGGAGCGCCGCACTGTCAGAGGGTCAGTGCTGAGGGAGTGCCGCAATGTCGGAGGGTCAGTGCTGAGGGCGCGCCGCACTGTCGGAGGGTCAGTGCTGAGGGAGTGCCGCAATGTCGGAGGGTCAGTGCTGAGGGCGCGCCGCACTGTCGGAGGGTCAGTGCTGAAGGAGTGCCGCACTGTCGGAGGGTCAGTGCTGAGGGAGTGACGCACTGTCGGAGGGTCAGTGCTGAGGGAGTGACGCACTGTCGGAGGGTCAGTGCTGAGGGAGTGACGCACTGTCGGAGGGTCAGTGCTGAGGGAGCGCCGCACTGTCGGAGGGTCAGTGCTGAGGGAGTGACGCACTGTCGGAGGGTCAGTGCTGAGGGAGCACGCACTGTTGGAGGGTCAGTGCTGAGGGAGCGCCGCACTGTCGGAGGGTCAGTGCTGAGGGAGTGCCGCACCGTCTGTGTGTTTGTTGTTGTGTGTTGAGTAAAAGTACCTTCTGTTTTGCCAGGATCTCCTTGCTTAACACACAGCACTACAGCAGAGTGACTGATCCTTCTTTGCAGTATGATGGGATCTTGCTGTGTTGTCTACACAATGAGGCAGAGTGTGTGCGCTGTTGACTGGGGGGCAGAGTGCTTGCTGTGTTTGAAAGAGAGAAGGTAAAATCGGATGTAATGGTGTTACAGTTAAATAAAGGTAATTATGAGGGCATGAGAGAGGAACTGACTAAAATAGACTGGAAGCAGAGCCTAGTGGGGAAGACAGTAGAGCAAAAATGGCAGGAGTTTGTGGGTATAATTGAGGACACTGTATAGAGGTTCATCCCCAAGAAAAGAAAGATTATCCCGGGAGGGATTAGACAGCCATGGCTGACAAAGGAAGTCAGGAAATGTATTAAAGAAAAAGAGAGATCCTATAAAGTGGCCAAGAGCACTGGGAAATCAGAAGATTGGGAAGGCTACAAAAACAAACAGAGGATAACAAACAGAGAAATAAGGAAGGAGAGCATCAAATATGAAGGTAGGCTAACCAGTAATATTAGAAATGATAGTAAAAGTTTCTTTCAATACATAAGAAACAAACGACAGGCAAAAGTAGACATTGGGCCACTTCAAACTGATGCTGGAAGTCTAGTGATGGGAGATAAAGAAATAGCAGGAGAACTTAATAAGTACTTTACGTCAGTCTTCACAGTGGAAGACATGAGTAATATCCCAACAATTAAAGGGAGTCAGGGAGCTGAGTTGAGTATGGTTGCCATTACAAAAGAGAAAGTGCTAGAAAAGCTAAAAGGTCTTAAAATTGATAAATCTCCAGGCCCCGATGGGCTACATCCTAGAGTTCTGAGGGAGGTGGCTGAGGAAATAGCGGAGGCGTTGGTTGAGATCTTTCAAAAGTCACTGGAGTCAGGGAAAGTCCTGGATGATTGGAAGATCGCTGTTGTAACCCCCTTGGTCAAGAAAGGATCAAGACAAAAGATGGAAAATTATAGGCCAATTAGCCTAACCTCGGTTGTTGGTAAAATTCTAGAATCCATCGTTAAGGATGAGGTTTCTAAATTCTTGGAAGAGCAGGGTCGGATTAGAACAAGTCAACATGGATTTAGTAAGGGGAAGTCGTGCCTGACAAACCTGTTGGAGTTCTTTGAAGAGGTGACAAGTAGGTTAGACCAGGGAAACCCAGTGGATGTGGTCTATCTAGACTTCCAAAAGGCCTTTGATAAGGTGCCACATGGGAGGCTGCTGAGCAAGGTGAGGGCCCATGGTGTTCGAGGTGAGTTACTGGTATGGATTGAGGATTGGCTGTCTGACAGAAGGCAGAGAGTTGGGATAAAAGGTTCTTTTTCGAAATGGCAGCCGGTGACAAGCGGTGTCCCGCAGGGTTCAGTGTTGGGGCCGCAGCTGTTCACGTTATATATTAATGATCTGGATGAAGGGACTGGGGGCATTCTAGCGAAGTTTGCTGATGATACAAAGTTAGGTGGACAGGCAGGTAGTACTGAGGATCTAGACAGTTTGGGAGAGTGGTCCAGGAAATAGCTGATGGAATTCAATGTGAGCAAATGCGAGGTCTTGCACTTTGGAAAAAAGAATACAAGCATGGACTACTTTCTAAATGGTGAGAAAATTCGTAAAGCCAAAGTACAAAGGGATCTGGGAGTGCGAGTCAAGGATTCTCTAAAGGTAAACATGCAGGTTGAGTCCGTGATTAAGAAAGCGAATGCAATGTTGTCATTTATCTCAAGAGGGTTGAAATATAAAAGCACTATTGTGCTACTGAGACTTTATAAAGCTCTGGTTAGGCCCCATTTGGAGTTCTGTGTCCAGTTTTGGTCCCCACACCTCAGGAAGGACATACTGGCACTGGAGCGTGTCCAGCAGAGATTCACACGGATGATCCCTGGAATGGTAGGTCTAACATACGAGGAACGGCTGAGGATCCTGGGATTGTATTCATTGGAGTTTAGAAGATTAAGGGGAGATCTAATAGAAACTTACAAGACTTACATGGCTTGGAAAGGGTGGACGCTAGGAAATTGTTTCCGTTAGGTGAGGAGACTAGGACCCGTGGACACAGCCTTAGAATTAGAGGGGATAAATTCAGAACAGAAATGCGGAGACATTTCTTCAGCCAGAGAGTGGTGGGCCTGTGGAATTCATTGCCGCGGAGTGCAGTGGAGGCTGGGACGCTAAATGTCTTCAAGGCAGAGATTGATAAATTCTTGATGTCACAAGGAATTAAGGGCTACGGGGAGAATGCGGGTAAGTGGAGTTGAAATGCCCATCAGCCATGATTAAATGGAGGAGTGGACTCGATGGGCTGAATGGCCTTACTTCCACTCCTATGTCTTATGGTCTTATGTCTTAAACTGCACTGTGAGCTGGTGTCAAATCAAAATTGTAAAAAGAAATTTGCAGCATTCAAAGTGAAAACCTCATTACTGCTAAGATTTTAAATCTCTTTTCAAATTATTTCTGACTGATTGAACTGGAAGACAATATGAATTTTATTTTCCAAATGGACTGATTCATGTTTTGGAAGTTTCCAAGTAAGCCATGAGTTGAAGCACGGTTCTGGGCTGGGTCTGACTGTGGGGTCAACCTGTTTATTCAGTGAATCCTCTGCCCCATCTCAGGATTAGCCCCTTCATCTCCAGCAAAACTCCAATAAATGATTCAAAGCTAAATTGTTCACTGTCAGGGAACCAGGCTGAATGATGCTGCTACTGATCTCTGTGATGGACAGCAGCGATCACTTAAATAATCTGGAAGCTGAGGAGATGGAGACAAAGTTGAAACTTTATTGCTGGAACAGCACAGCAGGTCAGGCAGCATCCAGGGAACAGGAGATTCGACGTTTTGGGCACAGGCCCTTCTTCAGGAATGAAGAAGGGCCTGTGCCCTTCAGGAATGAAAATTCCTGAAGAAGGGCCTGTGCCCGAAACGTCGAATCTCCTGTTCCCTGGATGCTGCCTGACCTGCTGTGCTGTTCCAGCAATAAAGTTTCAACTTTGATCTCCAGCATCTGCAGACCTCACTTTCTCCTCGGAGATGGAGACAAAGCAGAACTTCTCTGTCTGATGCACTGATATTTGCTTGACCAAGGCTGACCCATCTCCCTGGTCCCCTGCTCCCTGGTTTACAGACCCCCACCCATCGTGGCTTTCCCAATATCACAATCATCAAAATCTGGCTACCGTCCCACCCCCTCCCTGACAGAATGAGCCTGAAGACCTTTAGCCTGAGTATCGTGCTGAGGGAAGAAGTCACGCTTACTCTCCCAGAACAATACATGGTGTGGTTCTGCCTCAGGTATAACCAACCCAACCCCAGGTGTTACTGACCAGCAACTCACTCTGCTCAAGCCCTGTTCGAGGTCACCAGTTTGTATTCAGGAAGTGAGAGATGCAGAAAACAAGATTAAAATGTTCAAATGAGGTCTGACTTGCCTGCACCCAATGTTGGCGAGAATCCTCAGGCCCAGCAGGTCACCTTTTTTGTGGAGAATGTTGGATTATTCCACACATACACTGAAAGAAAAAAAAACAACAAAATGATTGGACCCTAATTTGGTGCATGGACCATAGACATTTTACTTTGAAAATAAATGAGAAAATGGATGTTTCACTTACTGGTTTGTTTAATAACTCAAAGCAAAAAGTGGAACTAAGAGGTGTTCACTCATTGGTTATACAAGAGTTTATAACCTCTGGGTTCCTGGCTTTGTTCCAACTGTGGCACTAACTGGCACCAAGTGTCTGGTCTGAAGCAACAGCTTGTAGATTGGGTGTAAGTGGCAGAACTGAGAAAGCATGAGAGAGAGAGAGAGAGAGAGAGAAAAAAAAAATGCAGTGGGCACACAGACTCTGAACTGTCTGCAAAGAACCCAGAACATTCTCTCCCTCTGAACGGAAGAAAACTAACATTCTTTTTTTTAAAAGATTGCATAAATATAACAATTTCTAATTCAAGCAAAGACCTAGGTCTAACTGACCAGCTGAAAATGTGTTGCTGGAAAAGCATAGCACGTCAGGCAGCATCCAAGGAGCAGGAGAATCGATGTTTCGGGCATGAGCCCTTCTTCAGCCCTTCTCCTGTTCCCTGGATGCTGCCTGACCTGCTGCGCTTTTCCAGCAACACATTTTCAGCTCTGATCTCCAGCATCTGCAGTCCTCATTTTCTCCTCCTAACTGACCAGCTGCCAATCTGAAGATTGCTGTATTCAACAACAAGTAAAACTCAAAAGATCTGCAAGAAAGTCATCACATTTCTTCATGTGGACTCAGCTTTGTCTACCGTATTTACTCGAGTAATAGTCAATTTTTCTGACTTTTTTTAAGATTAAGT